>NW_027192926.1:0-235333 GCF_949987515.2 Delphinus delphis | reverse complement strand
AGAGTGTTAGTAAAGCGTCTGGAATGTTGCACCCGAGTACCAGGGGAGGAAAACTGAGACATATTTGAACACATCTCCCGTTCAATCGGTTGATCATACTCTGGGTTCCACATGCATGTTTTAGCTGAAGGAAGAATACCTTAAACCTGGAGAGTTGAGACCCGTGTAATGGGTACCATGCAATATGACTTCAAAGGGTCTTCATTTGCTCACGAACCTCTCCAATCCTATCACTGCTGCGTTTATGCCCCTGTACACATGCTTGATTCTCTTTCGGAGACATAGCAATCCATAGGTTTTAAGATACTTACTAGACAGGTACCTTCTTAGGCGTTTAATATGCGGTGTTGAGTCCATTTCGTTGAGCAAGGAGTAGCTCTTGTCTATTCCATATTTGGCTTAAGGAACTTTATCTGTGCTCATTTCAATCTCTGGTTTTATGCAGCACCCCAACTCACCTTTACCCTTAAGCAAGAATAAGTTGGTTTTCTAAATTTGAGACCCTGTTCTGTTCTGTAATTCAGTTCCTGTGTAGCCAAGTTTACTTTCCGTGTATTAGTGATATCTTATGATGTTTCTTTTTCTGTGTGACTTATTTCAGTTAGAATCATCGTACCTGAATCCACTCATTATGCTGCTACGGGCCTGATGACATAGATTTCATTGCTGAGTGATACTGCATTGTACGTAAGTACCACAAGTTCTTTATCCATTTTTCACTCTCTGCGATGTTGAACTTGTACTGTAAACGAGGTTCTTGTAAACAGAGCCGTTCCAAACTTTGGGGTGGCTGTGTCTTTTTGATTTTAATTTCCCTAAGCTATAGGACCATAAGTGGAAGTGCCCTAGGCTCTGTTGCTTTGTTTTTTAGATGTTTCAGGAAACACCATACACTTCTCCCGAGTGGTTGTTGGCAATTTACATCCCGCCCATCAGCATAACAAGGCTCCCAGTTCTCCATGGCCTGTCCTGCCTTTCTGGATTTTACACTTTTATCAGATGGCCCTTTTGACCCGGGGGAAGTGAGACTTCATTGTAGTGCAGATTTCCTTTGCAAGCTTGCTTGGTTGGCCAAAAAGGGCGTATGCGTTTTTTCCTGAATATATTCAGGAAAAAACGCATACGCACTTTTTGGCCAAGTGCATCATTGTGGACGTTCTGCCTCTTTTCCTATGCTTTCAATGCAATTCCAGTCTACCTCCTGAAATCGGTTTCCTGCAATTCTGCCCCGCTTTCAAGTCCTCTTGGCAGCCTTACTTCAGTCTATTTTTGGACGACAGCTGTCATTTATAACTCTGCAGGTTTGTGAATTACAGTGCCCCTGAGCTCCTTTCTTCAACTCGCTTTCTTGTGAGCTGGCCGCAACACCGCAGGATGTCTTCAGGCCCTAATCTGGTTCCGGCACGGCACGCTGAGCCTTTGGTTAATTCCTCTTCCTGGTGGGAAATGAGAGTTAAATTTGCCCGTCCAGACACCTCCAGCTAGTCTCTCATTGGTTCTCGCTATTCCTGTTCACCTTCCGCAGAAATTGCAAACTGGGCCAAACAGGAGGTTAAAGGGACTGACTCTCCAAGTCGGGAGAGTGTTAGTAAAGCGTCTGGAATGTTGCACCCGAGTACCAGGGGAGGAAAACTGAGACATATTTGAACACGTCTCCCGTTCACACGGTTGATCATACTCTGGGTTCCACATGCATGTTTTAGCTGAAGGAAGAATACCTTAAACCTGGAGAGTTGAGACCCGTGTAATGGGTACCATGCAATATGACTTCAAAGGGTCTTCATTTGCTCACGAACCTCTCCAATCCTATCACTGCTGCGTTTATGCCCCTGTACACATGCTTGATTCTCTTTCGGAGACATAGCAATCCATAGGTTTTAAGATACTTACTAGACAGGTACCTTCTTAGGCGTTTAATATGCGGTGTTGAGTCCATTTCGTTGAGCAAGGAGTAGCTCTTGTCTATTCCATATTTGGCTTAAGGAACTTTATCTGTGCTCATTTCAATCTCTGGTTTTATGCAGCACCCCAACTCACCTTTACCCTTAAGCAAGCATAAGTTGGTTTTCTAAATTTGAGACCCTGTTCTGTTCTGTAATTCAGTTCCTGTGTAGCCAAGTTTACATTCCGTGTATTACTGATATCTTATGATGTTTCTTTTTCTGTGTGACTTATTTCAGTTAGAATCATCATACCTGAATCCACTCATTGTGCTGCTAAGGGCCTGATGACACAGATTTCATTGCTGAGTGATATTGCTTTGTAAGTAAATACCACAACTTCTTTATCCATTTTTCACTTTCTGCGATGTTGAACTTGTACTGTAAACGAGGTTCTTGTAAACAGAGCCGTTCCAAACTTTGGGGTGGCTGTGTCTTTTTGATTTTAATTTCCCTAAGCTATAGGACCATAAGTGGAAGTGCCCTAGGTTCTGTTGCTTTGTTTTTTAGATGTTTCAGGAAACACCATACACTTCTCCCGAGTGGTTGTTGGCAATTTACATCCCGCCCATCAGCATAACAAGGCTCCCAGTTCTCCATGGCCTGTCCTGCCTTTCTGGATTTTACACTTTTTTCAGATGGCCCTTTTGACCGGGGGGAAGTGAGACTTCATTGTAGTGCAGATTTGCTTTGCAAGCTTGCTTGGTTGGCCAAAAAGGGCGTATGCGTTTTTTCCTGAATATATTCAGGAAAAAACGCATACGCCCTTTTTGGCCAAGTGCATCATTGTGGACGTTCTGCCTCTTTTCCTATGCTTTCAATGCAATTCCAGTCTACCTCCTGAAATCGGTTTCCTGCAATTCTGCCCCGCTTTCAAGTCCTCTTGGCAGCCTTACTTCAGTCTATTTTTGGACGATAGCTGTCATTTATAACTCTGCAGGTTTGTGAATTACAGTGCCCCTGAGCTCCTTTCTTCAACTCGCTTTCTTGTGAGCTGGCCGCAACACCGCAGGATGGCTTCAGGCCCTAATCTGGTTCCGGCCCGGCACGCTGAGCCTTTGGTTAATTCCTCTTCCTGGTGGGAAATGAGAGTTAAATTTGCCCGTCCAGACACCTCCAGCTAGTCTCTCATTGGTTCTCGCTATTCCTGTTCATCTTCCGCAGAAATTGCGAACTGGGCCAAACAGGAGGTTAAAGGGACTGACTCTCCAAGTGGGGAGAGTGTTAGTAAAGCATCTGGAATGTTGCACCCGAGTACCAGGGTACGAAAACTGAGACATATTTGAACACGTCTCCCGATCACATGGTTGATCATACTCTGGGTTCCACATGCATGTTTTAGCTGAAGGAAGAATACCTAAAACCTGGGTAGTTGAAACCCGTGGAATGGGTACCATGCAATATGACTTCAATGGGTCTTCATTTCCTCACCGAATCTCTCCAATCCTATCACTGCTGCGTTTATGCCCCTGTACACATGCTTGATTCTGTTTCGGAGACATAGCAATCCATAGGTTTTAAGATACTTACTAGTCAGGTACATTCTTAGGCGTTTAATATGCGGTGTTGAGTCCATTTCGTTGAGCAAGGAGTAGCTCTTGTCTATTCCATATTTGGCTTAAGGAACTTTATCTGTGCTCATTTCAATCTCTGGTTTTATGCAGCACCCCAACTCACCTTTCCCCTTAAGCAAGCATAAGTTGGTTTTCTAAATTTGAGACCCTGTTCTGTTCTGTAATTCAGTTCCTGTGTAGCCAAGTTTACATTCCGTGTATTACTGATATCTTATGATGTTTCTTTTTCTGTGTGACTTATTTCAGTTAGAATCATCATACCTGAATCCACTCATTGTGCTGCTAAGGGCCTGATTACATAGATTTCATTGCTGAGTGATATTGCTTTGTAAGTGAATACCACAACTTCTTTATCAATTTTTCACTTTCTGCGATGTTGAACTTGTATTGTAAACGAGGTTCTTGTAAACAGAGGCGTCCCAAACTTTGGGGTGGCTGTGTCTTTTTGATTTTAATTTCCCTAAGCTATAGGACCATAAGTGGAAGTGCCCTAGGCTCTGTTGCTTTGTTTTTTAGATGTTTCAGGAAACACCATACACTTCTCCCAAGAGTCTGTTGGCAATTTACATCCCGCCCATCAGCATAACAAGGCTCCCAGTTCTCAATGGCCTGTCCTGCCTTTCTGGATTTTACACTTTTTTCAGATGGCCCTTTTGACCGGGGGGAAGTGAGACTTCATTGTAGTGCAGATTTGCTTTGCAAGCTTGCTTGGTTGGCCAAAAAGGGCGTATGCGTTTTTTCCTGAATATATTCAGGAAAAAACGCATACGCCCTTTTTGGCCAAGTGCATCATTGTGGACGTTCTGCCTCTTTTCCTATGCTTTCAATGCAATTCCAGTCTACCTCCTGAAATCGGTTTCCTACAATTCTGCCCCGCTTTCAAGTCCTCTTGGCAGCCTTACTTCAGTCTATTTTTGGACGATAGCTGTCATTTATAACTCTGCAGGTTTGTGAATTACAGTGCCCCTGAGCTCCTTTCTTCAACTCGCTTTCTTGTGAGCTGGCCGCAACACCGCAGGATGGCTTCAGGCCCTAATCTGGTTCCGGCACGGCACGCTGAGCCTTTGGTTAATTCCTCTTCCTGGTGGGAAATGAGAGTTAAATTTGCCCGTCCAGACACCTCCAGCTAGTCTCTCATTGGTTCTCGCTATTCCTGTTCACCTTCCGCAGAAATTGCAAACTGGGCCAAACAGGAGGTTAAAGGGACTGACTCTCCAAGTCGGGAGAGTGTTAGTAAAGCGTCTGGAATGTTGCACCCGAGTACCAGGGGAGGAAAACTGAGACATATTTGAACACGTCTCCCGTTCACACGGTTGATCATACTCTGGGTTCCACATGCATGTTTTAGCTGAAGGAAGAATACCTTAAACCTGGAGAGTTGAGACCCGTGTAATGGGTACCATGCAATATGACTTCAAAGGGTCTTCATTTGCTCACGAACCTCTCCAATCCTATCACTGCTGCGTTTATGCCCCTGTACACATGCTTGATTCTCTTTCGGAGACATAGCAATCCATAGGTTTTAAGATACTTACTAGACAGGTACCTTCTTAGGCGTTTAATATGCGGTGTTGAGTCCATTTCATTGAGCAAGGAGTAGCTCTTGTCTATTCCATATTTGGCTTAAAGAACTTTATCTGTGCTCATTTCAATCTCTGGTTTTATGCAGCACCCCAACTCACCTTTACCCTTAAGCAAGAATAAGTTGGTTTTCTAAATTTGAGACCCTGTTCTGTTCTGTAATTCAGTTCCTGTGTAGCCAAGTTTACATTCCGTGTATTAGTGATATCTTATGATGTTTCTTTTTCTGTGTGACTTATTTCAGTTAGAATCATCGTACCTGAATCCACTCATTGTGCTGCTACGGGCCTGATGACACAGATTTCATTGCTGAGTGATATTGCTTTGTAAGTAAATACCACAACTTCTTTATCCATTTTTCACTTTCTGCGATGTTGAACTTGTACTGTAAACGAGGTTCTTGTAAACAGAGCCGTTCCAAACTTTGGGGTGGCTGTGTCTTTTTGATTTTAATTTCCCTAAGCTATAGGACCATAAGTGGAAGTGCCCTAGGTTCTGTTGCTTTGTTTTTTAGATGTTTCAGGAAACACCATACACTTCTCCCGAGTGGTTGTTGGCAATTTACATCCCGCCCATCAGCATAACAAGGCTCCCAGTTCTCCATGGCCTGTCCTGCCTTTCTGGATTTTACACTTTTTTCAGATGGCCCTTTTGACCGGGGGGAAGTGAGACTTCATTGTAGTGCAGATTTCCTTTGCAAGCTTGCTTGGTTGGCCAAAAAGGGCGTATGCGTTTTTTCCTGAATATATTCAGGAAAAAACGCATACGCCCTTTTTGGCCAAGTGCATCATTGTGGACGTTCTGCCTCTTTTCCTATGCTTTCAATGCAATTCCAGTCTACCTCCTGAAATCGGTTTCCTGCAATTCTGCCCCGCTTTCAAGTCCTCTTGGCAGCCTTACTTCAGTCTATTTTTGGACGATAGCTGTCATTTATAACTCTGCAGGTTTGTGAATTACAGTGCCCCTGAGCTCCTTTCTTCATCTCGCTTTCTTGTGAGCTGGCCGCAACACCGCAGGATGGCTTCAGGCCCTAATCTGGTTCCGGCCCGGCACGCTGAGCCTTTGGTTAATTCCTCTTCCTGGTGGGAAATGAGAGTTAAATTTGCCCGTTCAGACACCTCCAGCTAGCCTCTCATTGGTTCTCGCTATTCCTGTTCATCTTCCGCAGAAATTGCAAACTGGGCCAAACAGGAGGTTAAAGGGACTGACTCTCCAAGTCGGGAGAGTGTTAGTAAAGCGTCTGGAATGTTGCACCCGAGTACCAGGGTACGAAAACTGAGACATATTTGAACACGTCTCCCGTTCACATGGTTGATCATACTCTGCGTTCCACATGCATGTTTTAGCTGAAGGAAGAATACCTAAAACCTGGAGAGTTGAGACCCGTGTAATGGGTACCATGCAATATGACTTCAAAGGGTCTTCATTTGCTCACCGAACCTCTCCAATCCTATCACTGCTGCGTTTATGCCCCTGTACACACGCTTGATTCTCTTTTGGAGACATAGCAATCCATAGGTTTTAAGATACTTACTAGTCAGGTACATTCTTAGGCGTTTAATATGGGGTGTTGAGTCCATTTCGTTGAGCAAGGAGTAGCTCTTGTCTATTCCATATTTGGCTTAAGGAACTTTATCTGTGCTCATTTCAATCTCTGGTTTTATGCAGCACCCCAACTCACCTTTACCCTTAAGCAAGCATAAGTTGGTTTTCTAAATTTGAGAACCTGTTCTGTTTTGGAATTCAGTTCCTGTGTAGCGAAGTTTACATTCCGTGTATTCGTGATATCTTATGATGTTTCTTTTTCTGTGTGACTTATTTCAGTTAGAATCATCGTACCTGAATCTACTCATTATTCTGCTACGGGCCTGATGACATAGATTTCATTGCTGAGTGATACTGCATTGTACGTAAGTACCACAAGTTCTTTATCCATTTTTCACTTTCTGCGATGTTGAACTTGTACTGTAAACGAGGTTCTTGTAAACAGAGCCGTTCCAAACTTTGGGGTGGCTGTGTCTTTTTGATTTTAATTTCCCTAAGCTATAGGACCATAAGTGGAAGTGCCCTAGGCTCTGTTGCTTTGTTTTTTAGATGTTTCAGGAAACACCATACACTTCTCCCGAGTGGTTGTTGGCAAATTACATCCCGCCCATCAGCATAACAAGGCTCCCAGTTCTCCATGGCCTGTCCTGCCTTTCTGGATTTTACACTTTTTTCAGATGGCCCTTTTGACCGGGGGGAAGTGAGACTTCATTGTAGTGCAGATTTCCTTTGCAAGCTTGCTTGGTTGGCCAAAAAGGGCGTATGCGTTTTTTCCTGAATATATTCAGGAAAAAACGCATACGCCCTTTTTGGCCAAGTGCATCATTGTGGACGTTCTGCCTCTTTTCCTATGCTTTCAATGCAATTCCAGTCTACCTCCTGAAATCGGTTTCCTGCAATTCTGCCCCGCTTTCAAGTCCTCTTGGCAGCCTTACTTCAGTCTATTTTTGGACGATAGCTGTCATTTATAACTCTGCAGGTTTGTGAATTACAGTGCCCCTGAGCTCCTTTCTTCAACTCGCTTTCTTGTGAGCTGGCCGCAACACCGCAGGATGGCTTCAGGCCCTAATCTGGTTCCGGCACGGCACGCTGAGCCTTTGGTTAATTCCTCTTCCTGGTGGGAAATGAGAGTTAAATTTGCCCGTCCAGACACCTCCAGCTAGTCTCTCATTGGTTCTCGCTATTCCTGTTCAACTTCCGCAGAAATTGCGAACTGGGCCAAACAGGAGGTTAAAGGGACTGACCCTCCAAGTGGGGAGAGTGTTAGTAAAGCGTCTGGAATGTTGCACCCGAGTACCAGGGGAGGAAAACTGAGACATATTTGAACATGTCTCCCGTTCACATGGTTGATCATACTTGGGTTCCACATGCATGTTTTAGCTGAAGGAAGAATACCTAAAACCTGGAGAGTTGAGACCCGTGTAATGGGTACCATGCAATATGACTTCAAAGGGTCTTCATTTGCTCACCGAACCTCTCCAATCCTATCACTGCTGCGTTTATGCCCCTGTACACATGCTTGATTCTGTTTCGGAGACATAGCAATCCATAGGTTTTAAGATACTTACTAGTCAGGTACATTCTTAGGCGTTTAATATGCGGTGTTGAGTCCATTTCGTTGAGCAAGGAGTAGCTCTTGTCTATTCCATATTTGGCTTAAGGAACTTTATCTGTGCTCATTTCAATCTCTGGTTTTATGCAGCACCCCAACTCACCTTTCCCCTTAAGCAAGCATAAGTTGGTTTTCTAAATTTGAGACCCTGTTCTGTTCTGTAATTCAGTTCCTGTGTAGCCAAGTTTCCATTCCGTGTATTACTGATATCTTATGATGTTTCTTTTTCTGTGTGACTTATTTCAGTTAGAATCATCATACCTGAATCCACTCATTGTGCTGCTAAGGGCCTGATGACACAGATTTCATTGCTGAGTGATATTGCTTTGTAAGTAAATACCACAACTTCTTTATCCATTTTTCAATTTCTGCGATGTTGAACTTGTACTGTAAACGAGGTTCTTGTAAACAGAGCCGTTCGAAACTTTGGGGTGGCTGTGTCTTTTTGATTTTAAATTCCCTAAGGTATAGGACCATAAGTGGAAGTGCCCTAGGCTCTGTTGCTTTGTTTTTTAGATGTTTCAGGAAACACCATACACTTCTCCCGAGTGGTTGTTGGCAATTTACATCCCGCCCTTCAGCATAACAAGGCTCCCAGTTCTCCATGGCCTGTCCTGCCTTTCTGGATTTTACACTTTTTTCAGATGGCCCTTTTGACCGGGGGGAAGTGAGACTTCATTGTAGTGCAGATTTCCTTTGCAAGCTTGCTTGGTTGGCCAAAAAGGGCGTATGCGTTTTTTCCTGAATATATTCAGGAAAAAACGCATACGCCCTTTTTGGCCAAGTGCATCATTGTGGACGTTCTGCCTCTTTTCCTATGCTTTCAATGCAATTCCAGTCTACCTCCTGAAATCGGTTTCCTGCAATTCTGCCCCGCTTTCAAGTCCTCTTGGCAGCCTTACTTCAGTCTATTTTTGGACGATAGCTGTCATTTATAACTCTGCAGGTTTGTGAATTACAGTGCCCCTGAGCTCCTTTCTTCAACTCGCTTTCTTTTGAGCTGGCCGCAACACCGCAGGATGGCTTCAGGCCCTAATCTGGTTCCGGCACGGCACGCTGAGCCTTTAGTTATTTCCTCTTCCTGGTGGGAAATGAGAGTTAAATTTGCCCGTCCAGACACCTCCAGCTAGCCTCTCATTGGTTCTCGCTATTCCTGTTCATCTTCCGCAGAAATTGCAAACTGGGACAAACAGGAGGTTAAAGGCGCTGACTTTCCAAGTGGGGAGAGTGTTAGTAAAGCGTCTGGAATGTTGCACCCGAGTACCAGGGGAGGAAAACTGAGACATATTTGAACACGTCTCCCGTTCACATGGTTGATCATAGTTGGGTTCCACATGCATGTTTTAGCTGAAGGAAGAATACCTAAAACCTGGGTAGTTGAAAGCCGTGGAATGGGTACCATGCAATATGACTTCAAAGGGTCTTCATTTGCTCACCGAACCTCTCCAATCCTATCACTGCTGCGTTTATGCCCCTGTACACATGCTTGATTCTGTTTCGGAGACATAGCAATCCATAGGTTTTAAGATACTTACTAGTCAGGTACATTCTTAGGCGTTTAATATGCGGTGTTGAGTCCATTTCGTTGAGCAAGGAGTAGCTCTTGTCTATTCCATATTTGGCTTAAGGAACTTTATCTGTGCTCATTTCAATCTCTGGTTTTATGCAGCACCCCAACTCACCTTTCCCCTTAAGCAAGCATAAGTTGGTTTTCTAAATTTGAGACCCTGTTCTGTTCTGTAATTCAGTTCCTGTGTAGCCAAGTTTACATTCCGTGTATTACTGATATCTTATGATGTTTCTTTTTCTGTGTGACTTATTTCAGTTAGAATCATCATACCTGAATCCACTCATTGTGCTGCTAAGGGCCTGATGACACAGATTTCATTGCTGAGTGATATTGCTTTGTAAGTAAATACCACAACTTCTTTATCCATTTTTCAATTTCTGCGATGTTGAACTTGTACTGTAAACGAGGTTCTTGTAAACAGAGCCGTTCCAAACTTTGGGGTGGCTGTGTCGTTTTGATTTTAAATTCCCTAAGCTATAGGACCATAAGTGGAAGTGCCCTAGGCTCTGTTGCTTTGTTTTTTAGATGTTTCAGGAAACACCATACACTTCTCCCGAGTGGTTGTTGGCAATTTACATCCCGCCCTTCAGCATAACAAGGCTCCCAGTTCTCCATGGCCTGTCCTGCCTTTCTGGATTTTACACTTTTTTCAGATGGCCCTTTTGACCGGGGGGAAGTGAGACTTCATTGTAGTGCAGATTTCCTTTGCAAGCTTGCTTGGTTGGCCAAAAAGGGCGTATGCGTTTTTTCCTGAATATATTCAGGAAAAAACGCATACGCCCTTTTTGGCCAAGTGCATCATTGTGGACGTTCTGCCTCTTTTCCTATGCTTGCAATGCAATTCCAGTCTACCTCCTGAAATCGGTTTCCTGCAATTCTGCCCCGCTTTCAAGTCCTCTTGGCAGCCTTACTTCAGTCTATTTTTGGACGATAGCTGTCATTTATAACTCTGCAGGTTTGTGAATTACAGTGCCCCTGAGCTCCTTTCTTCAACTCGCTTTCTTGTGACCTGGCCGCAACACCGCAGGATGTCTTCAGGCCCTAATCTGGTTCTGGCACGGCACGCTGAGCCTTTGGTTAATTCCTCTTCCTGGTGGGAAATGAGAGTTAAATTTGCCCATCCAGACACCTCCAGCTAGTCTCTCATTGGTTCTCGCTATTCCTGTTCATCTTCCACAGAAATTGCAAACTGGGCCAAACAGGAGGTTAAAGGGACTGACTCTCCAAGTGGGGAGAGTGTTAGTAAAGCGTCTGGAATGTTGCACCCGAGTACCAGGGTACAAAAACTGAGACATATTTGAACACGTCTCCCGATCACATGCTTGATCATACTCTAGGTTCCACATGCATGTTTTAGCTGAAGGAAGAATACCTTAAACCTGGGTAGTTGAAACCCGTGAAATGGGTACCATGCAATATGACTTCAAAGGGTCTTCATTTGCTCACCGAACCTCTCCAATCCTATCACTGCTGCGTTTATGCCCCTGTACACATGCTTGATTCTCTTTTGGAGACATAGCAATCCATAGGTTTTAAGATACTTACTAGTCAGGTACATTCTTAGGCATTTAATATGCGGTGTTGAGTCCATTTCGTTGAGCAAGGAGTAGCTCTTGTCTATTCCATATTTGGCTTAAGGAACTTTATCTGTGCTCATTTCAATCTCTGGTTTTATGCAGCACCCCAACTCACCTTTCCCCTTAAGCAAGCATAAGTTGGTTTTCTAAATTTGAGACCCTGTTCTGTTCTGTAATTCAGTTCCTGTGTAGCCAAGTTTACATTCCGTGTATTAGTGATATCTTATGATGTTTCTTTTTCTGTGTGACTTATTTCAGTTAGAATCATCGTGCCTGAATCCACTCATTATGCTGCTACGGGCCTGATGACATAGATTTCATTGCTGAGTGATACTGCATTGTACGTAAGTACCACAAGTTCTTTATCCATTTTTCACTTTCTGCGATGTTGAACTTCTACTGTAAACGAGGTTCTTGTAAACAGAGCCGTTCCAAACTTTGGGGTGGCTGTGTCTTTTTGATTTTAAATTCCCTAAGCTATAGGACCATAAGTGGAAGTGCCCTAGGCTCTGTTGCTTTGTTTTTTAGATGTTTCAGGAAACACCATACACTTCTCCCGAGTGTTTGTTGGCAATTTACATCCCGCCCTTCAGCATAACAAGGCTCCCAGTTCTCCATGGCCTGTCCTGCCTTTCTGGATTTTACACTTTTTTCAGATGGCCCTTTTGACCGGGGGGAAGTGAGACTTCATTGTAGTGCAGATTTCCTTTGCAAGCTTGCTTGGTTGGCCAAAAAGGGCGTATGCGTTTTTTCCTGAATATATTCAGGAAAAAACGCATACGCCCTTTTTGGCCAAGTGCATCATTGTGGACGTTCTGCCTCTTTTCCTATGCTTGCAATGCAATTCCAGTCTACCTCCTGAAATCGGTTTCCTGCAATTCTGCCCCGCTTTCAAGTCCTCTTGGCAGCCTTACTTCAGTCTATTTTTGGACGATAGCTGTCATTTATAACTCTGCAGGTTTGTGAATTACAGTGCCCCTGAGCTCCTTTCTTCAACTCGCTTTCTTTTGACCTGGCCGCAACACCGCAGGATGGCTTCAGGCCCTAATCTGGTTCTGGCACGGCACGCTGAGCCTTTGGTTATTTCCTCTTCCTGGTGGGAAATGAGAGTTAAATTTGCCCGTCCAGACACCTCCAGCTAGCCTCTCATTGGTTCTCGCTATTCCTGTTCATCTTCCGCAGAAATTGCAAACTGGGCCAAACAGGAGGTTAAAGGCGCTGACTTTCCAAGTGGGGAGAGTGTTAGTAAAGCGTCTGGAATGTTGCACCCGAGTACCAGGGTACGAAAACTGAGACATATTTGAACACGTCTCCCGTTCACATGGTTGATCATACTTGGGTTCCACATGCATGTTTTAGCTGAAGGAAGAATACCTAAAACCTGGGTAGTTGAAACCCGTGGAATGGGTACCATGCAATATGACTTCAAAGGGTCTTCATTTGCTCACCGAACCTCTCCAATCCTATCACTGCTGCGTTTATGCCCCTGTACACATGCTTGATTCTGTTTCGGAGACATAGCAATCCATAGGTTTTAAGATACTTACTAGTCAGGTACATTCTTAGGCGTTTAATATGCGGTGTTGAGTCCATTTCGTTGAGCAAGGAGTAGCTCTTGTCTATTCCATATTTGGCTTAAGGAACTTTATCTGTGCTCATTTCAATCTCTGGTTTTATGCAGCACCCCAACTCACCTTTCCCCTTAAGCAAGCATAAGTTGGTTTTCTAAATTTGAGACCCTGTTCTGTTCTGTAATTCAGTTCCTGTGTAGCCAAGTTTACATTCCATGTATTACTGATATCTTATGATGTTTCTTTTTCTGTGTGACTTATTTCAGTTAGAATCATCATACCTGAATCCACTCATTGTGCTGCTAAGGGCCTGATGACACAGATTTCATTGCTGAGTGATATTGCTTTGTAAGTAAATACCACAACTTCTTTATCCATTTTTCAATTTCTGCGATGTTGAACTTGTACTGTAAACGAGGTTCTTGTAAACAGAGCCGTTCGAAACTTTGGGGTGGCTGTGTCTTTTTGATTTTAAATTCCCTAAGGTATAGGACCATAAGTGGAAGTGCCCTAGGCTCTGTTGCTTTGTTTTTTAGATGTTTCAGGAAACACCATACACTTCTCCCGAGTGGTTGTTGGCAATTTACATCCCGCCCTTCAGCATAACAAGGCTCCCAGTTCTCCATGGCCTGTCCTGCCTTTCTGGATTTTACACTTTTTTCAGATGGCCCTTTTGACCGGGGGGAAGTGAGACTTCATTGTAGTGCAGATTTCCTTTGCAAGCTTGCTTGGTTGGCCAAAAAGGGCGTATGCGTTTTTTCCTGAATATATTCAGGAAAAAACGCATACGCCCTTTTTGGCCAAGTGCATCATTGTGGACGTTCTGCCTCTTTTCCTATGCTTTCAATGCAATTCCAGTCTACCTCCTGAAATCGGTTTCCTGCAATTCTGCCCCGCTTTCAAGTCCTCTTGGCAGCCTTACTTCAGTCTATTTTTGGACGATAGCTGTCATTTATAACTCTGCAGGTTTGTGAATTACAGTGCCCCTGAGCTCCTTTCTTCAACTCGCTTTCTTTTGAGCTGGCCGCAACACCGCAGGATGGCTTCAGGCCCTAATCTGGTTCCGGCACGGCACGCTGAGCCTTTAGTTATTTCCTCTTCCTGGTGGGAAATGAGAGTTAAATTTGCCCGTCCAGACACCTCCAGCTAGCCTCTCATTGGTTCTCGCTATTCCTGTTCATCTTCCGCAGAAATTGCAAACTGGGACAAACAGGAGGTTAAAGGCGCTGACTTTCCAAGTGGGGAGAGTGTTAGTAAAGCGTCTGGAATGTTGCACCCGAGTACCAGGGGAGGAAAACTGAGACATATTTGAACACGTCTCCCGTTCACATAGTTGATCATAGTTGGGTTCCACATGCATGTTTTAGCTGAAGGAAGAATACCTAAAACCTGGGTAGTTGAAAGCCGTGGAATGGGTACCATGCAATATGACTTCAAAGGGTCTTCATTTGCTCACCGAACCTCTCCAATCCTATCACTGCTGCGTTTATGCCCCTGTACACATGCTTGATTCTGTTTCGGAGACATAGCAATACATAGGTTTTAAGATACTTACTAGTCAGGTACATTCTTAGGCGTTTAATATGCGGTGTTGAGTCCATTTCGTTGAGCAAGGAGTAGCTCTTGTCTATTCCATATTTGGCTTAAGGAACTTTATCTGTGCTCATTTCAATCTCTGGTTTTATGCAGCACCCCAACTCACCTTTCCCCTTAAGCAAGCATAAGTTGGTTTTCTAAATTTGAGACCCTGTTCTGTTCTGTAATTCAGTTCCTGTGTAGCCAAGTTTACATTCCGTGTATTACTGATATCTTATGATGTTTCTTTTTCTGTGTGACTTATTTCAGTTAGAATCATCATACCTGAATCCACTCATTGTGCTGCTAAGGGCCTGATGACACAGATTTCATTGCTGAGTGATATTGCTTTGTAAGTAAATACCACAACTTCTTTATCCATTTTTCAATTTCTGCGATGTTGAACTTGTACTGTAAACGAGGTTCTTGTAAACAGAGCCGTTCCAAACTTTGGGGTGGCTGTGTCGTTTTGATTTTAAATTCCCTAAGCTATAGGACCATAAGTGGAAGTGCCCTAGGCTCTGTTGCTTTGTTTTTTAGATGTTTCAGGAAACACCATACACTTCTCCCGAGTGGTTGTTGGCAATTTACATCCCGCCCTTCAGCATAACAAGGCTCCCAGTTCTCCATGGCCTGTCCTGCCTTTCTGGATTTTACACTTTTTTCAGATGGCCCTTTTGACCGGGGGGAAGTGAGACTTCATTGTAGTGCAGATTTCCTTTGCAAGCTTGCTTGGTTGGCCAAAAAGGGCGTATGCGTTTTTTCCTGAATATATTCAGGAAAAAACGCATACGCCCTTTTTGGCCAAGTGCATCATTGTGGACGTTCTGCCTCTTTTCCTATGCTTGCAATGCAATTCCAGTCTACCTCCTGAAATCGGTTTCCTGCAATTCTGCCCCGCTTTCAAGTCCTCTTGGCAGCCTTACTTCAGTCTATTTTTGGACGATAGCTGTCATTTATAACTCTGCAGGTTTGTGAATTACAGTGCCCCTGAGCTCCTTTCTTCAACTCGCTTTCTTGTGACCTGGCCGCAACACCGCAGGATGTCTTCAGGCCCTAATCTGGTTCTGGCACGGCACGCTGAGCCTTTGGTTAATTCCTCTTCCTGGTGGGAAATGAGAGTTAAATTTGCCCATCCAGACACCTCCAGCTAGTCTCTCATTGGTTCTCGCTATTCCTGTTCATCTTCCACAGAAATTGCAAACTGGGCCAAACAGGAGGTTAAAGGGACTGACTCTCCAAGTGGGGAGAGTGTTAGTAAAGCGTCTGGAATGTTGCACCCGAGTACCAGGGTACAAAAACTGAGACATATTTGAACACGTCTCCCGATCACATGCTTGATCATACTCTAGGTTCCACATGCATGTTTTAGCTGAAGGAAGAATACCTTAAACCTGGGTAGTTGAAACCCGTGAAATGGGTACCATGCAATATGACTTCAAAGGGTCTTCATTTGCTCACCGAACCTCTCCAATCCTATCACTGCTGCGTTTATGCCCCTGTACACATGCTTGATTCTCTTTTGGAGACATAGCAATCCATAGGTTTTAAGATACTTACTAGTCAGGTACATTCTTAGGCATTTAATATGCGGTGTTGAGTCCATTTCGTTGAGCAAGGAGTAGCTCTTGTCTATTCCATATTTGGCTTAAGGAACTTTATCTGTGCTCATTTCAATCTCTGGTTTTATGCAGCACCCCAACTCACCTTTCCCCTTAAGCAAGCATAAGTTGGTTTTCTAAATTTGAGACCCTGTTCTGTTCTGTAATTCAGTTCCTGTGTAGCCAAGTTTACATTCCGTGTATTAGTGATATCTTATGATGTTTCTTTTTCTGTGTGACTTATTTCAGTTAGAATCATCGTGCCTGAATCCACTCATTATGCTGCTACGGGCCTGATGACATAGATTTCATTGCTGAGTGATACTGCATTGTACGTAAGTACCACAAGTTCTTTATCCATTTTTCACTTTCTGCGATGTTGAACTTCTACTGTAAACGAGGTTCTTGTAAACAGAGCCGTTCCAAACTTTGGGGTGGCTGTGTCTTTTTGATTTTAAATTCCCTAAGCTATAGGACCATAAGTGGAAGTGCCCTAGGCTCTGTTGCTTTGTTTTTTAGATGTTTCAGGAAACACCATACACTTCTCCCGAGTGTTTGTTGGCAATTTACATCCCGCCCTTCAGCATAACAAGGCTCCCAGTTCTCCATGGCCTGTCCTGCCTTTCTGGATTTTACACTTTTTTCAGATGGCCCTTTTGACCGGGGGGAAGTGAGACTTCATTGTAGTGCAGATTTCCTTTGCAAGCTTGCTTGGTTGGCCAAAAAGGGCGTATGCGTTTTTTCCTGAATATATTCAGGAAAAAACGCATACGCCCTTTTTGGCCAAGTGCATCATTGTGGACGTTCTGCCTCTTTTCCTATGCTTGCAATGCAATTCCAGTCTACCTCCTGAAATCGGTTTCCTGCAATTCTGCCCCGCTTTCAAGTCCTCTTGGCAGCCTTACTTCAGTCTATTTTTGGACGATAGCTGTCATTTATAACTCTGCAGGTTTGTGAATTACAGTGCCCCTGAGCTCCTTTCTTCAACTCGCTTTCTTTTGACCTGGCCGCAACACCGCAGGATGGCTTCAGGCCCTAATCTGGTTCCGGCACGGCACGCTGAGCCTTTGGTTATTTCCTCTTCCTGGTGGGAAATGAGAGTTAAATTTGCCCGTCCAGACACCTCCAGCTAGCCTCTCATTGGTTCTCGCTATTCCTGTTCATCTTCCGCAGAAATTGCAAACTGGGCCAAACAGGAGGTTAAAGGCGCTGACTTTCCAAGTGGGGAGAGTGTTAGTAAAGCGTCTGGAATGTTGCACCCGAGTACCAGGGTACGAAAACTGAGACATATTTGAACACGTCTCCCGTTCACATGGTTGATCATACTTGGGTTCCACATGCATGTTTTAGCTGAAGGAAGAATACCTAAAACCTGGGTAGTTGAAACCCGTGGAATGGGTACCATGCAATATGACTTCAAAGGGTCTTCATTTGCTCACCGAACCTCTCCAATCCTATCACTGCTGCGTTTATGCCCCTGTACACATGCTTGATTCTGTTTCGGAGACATAGCAATCCATAGGTTTTAAGATACTTACTAGTCAGGTACATTCTTAGGCGTTTAATATGCGGTGTTGAGTCCATTTCGTTGAGCAAGGAGTAGCTCTTGTCTATTCCATATTTGGCTTAAGGAACTTTATCTGTGCTCATTTCAATCTCTGGTTTTATGCAGCACCCCAACTCACCTTTCCCCTTAAGCAAGCATAAGTTGGTTTTCTAAATTTGAGACCCTGTTCTGTTCTGTAATTCAGTTCCTGTGTAGCCAAGTTTACATTCCATGTATTACTGATATCTTATGATGTTTCTTTTTCTGTGTGACTTATTTCAGTTAGAATCATCATACCTGAATCCACTCATTGTGCTGCTAAGGGCCTGATGACACAGATTTCATTGCTGAGTGATATTGCTTTGTAAGTAAATACCACAACTTCTTTATCCATTTTTCAATTTCTGCGATGTTGAACTTGTACTGTAAATGAGGTTCTTGTAAACAGAGCCGTTCCAAACTTTGGGGTGGTTGTGTCTTTTTGATTTTAAATTCCCTAAGCTATAGGACCATAAGTGGAAGTGCCCTAGGCTCTGTTGTTTTGTTTTTTAGATGTTTCAGGAAACACCATACACTTCTCCCGAGTGGTTGTTGGCAATTTACATCCCGCCCATCAGCATAACAAGGCTCCCAGTTCTCCATGGCCTGTCCTGCCTTTCTGGATTTTACACTTTTTTCAGATGGCCCTTTTGACCAGGGGGAAGTGAGACTTCATTGTAGTGCAGATTTCCTTTGCAAGCTTGCTTGGTTGGCCAAAAAGGGCGTATGCGTTTTTTCCTGAATATATTCAGGAAAAAACGCATACGCCCTTTTTGGCCAAGTGCATCATTGTGGACGTTCTGCCTCTTTTCCTATGCTTGCAATGCAATTCCAGTCTACCTCCTGAAATCGGTTTCCTGCAATTCTGCCCCGCTTTCAAGTCCTCTTGGCAGCCTTACTTCAGTCTATTTTTGGACGATAGCTGTCATTTATAACTCTGCAGGTTTGTGAATTACAGTGCCCCTGAGCTCCTTTCTTCAACTCGCTTTCTTGTGACCTGGCCGCAACACCGCAGGATGTCTTCAGGCCCTAATCTGGTTCCGGCACGGCACGCTGAGCCTTTGGTTAATTCCTCTTCCTGGTGGGAAATGAGAGTTAAATTTGCCCATCCAGACACCTCCAGCTAGTCTCTCATTGGTTCTCGCTATTCCTGTTCATCTTCCACAGAAATTGCAAACTGGGCCAAACAGGAGGTTAAAGGGACTGACTCTCCAAGTGGGGAGAATGTTAGTAAAGCGTCTGGAATGTTGCACCCGAGTACCAGGGTACAAAAACTGAGACATATTTGAACACGTCTCCCGATCACATGCTTGATCATACTCTAGGTTCCACATGCATGTTTTAGCTGAAGGAAGAATACCTTAAACCTGGGTAGTTGAAACCCGTGAAATGGGTACCATGCAATATGACTTCAAAGGGTCTTCATTTGCTCACCGAACCTCTCCAATCCTATCACTGCTGCGTTTATGCCCCTGTACACATGCTTGATTCTCTTTTGGAGACATAGCAATCCATAGGTTTTAAGATACTTACTAGTCAGGTACATTCTTAGGCATTTAATATGCGGTGTTGAGTCCATTTCGTTGAGCAAGGAGTAGCTCTTGTCTATTCCATATTTGGCTTAAGGAACTTTATCTGTGCTCATTTCAATCTCTGGTTTTATGCAGCACCCCAACTCACCTTTCCCCTTAAGCAAGCATAAGTTGGTTTTCTAAATTTGAGACCCTGTTCTGTTCTGTAATTCAGTTCCTGTGTAGCCAAGTTTACATTCCGTGTATTAGTGATATCTTATGATGTTTCTTTTTCTGTGTGACTTATTTCAGTTAGAATCATCGTACCTGAATCCACTCATTATGCTGCTACGGGCCTGATGACATAGATTTCATTGCTGAGTGATACTGCATTGTACGTAAGTACCACAAGTTCTTTATCCATTTTTCACTTTCTGCGATGTTGAACTTCTACTGTAAACGAGGTTCTTGTAAACAGAGCCGTTCCAAACTTTGGGGTGGCTGTGTCTTTTTGATTTTAAATTCCCTAAGCTATAGGACCATAAGTGGAAGTGCCCTAGGCTCTGTTGCTTTGTTTTTTAGATGTTTCAGGAAACACCATACACTTCTCCCGAGTGTTTGTTGGCAATTTACATCCCGCCCTTCAGCATAACAAGGCTCCCAGTTCTCCATGGCCTGTCCTGCCTTTCTGGATTTTACACTTTTTTCAGATGGCCCTTTAGACCGGGGGGGAAGTGAGACTTCATTGTAGTGCAGATTTCCTTTGCAAGCTTGCTTGGTTGGCCAAAAAGGGCGTATGCGTTTTTTCCTGAATATATTCAGGAAAAAACGCATACGCCCTTTTTGGCCAAGTGCATCATTGTGGACGTTCTGCCTCTTTTCCTATGCTTTCAATGCAATTCCAGTCTACCTCCTGAAATCGGTTTCCTGCAATTCTGCCCCGCTTTCAAGTCCTCTTGGCAGCCTTACTTCAGTCTATTTTTGGACGATAGCTGTCATTTATAACTCTGCAGGTTTGTGAATTACAGTGCCCCTGAGCTCCTTTCTTCAACTCGCTTTCTTTTGAGCTGGCTGCAACACCGCAGGATGGCTTCAGGCCCTAATCTGGTTCCGGCACGGCACGCTGAGCCTTTGGTTATTTCCTCTTCCTGGTGGGAAATGAGAGTTAAATTTGCCCGTCCAGACACCTCCAGCTAGCCTCTCATTGGTTCTCGCTATTCCTGTTCATCTTCCGCAGAAATTGCAAACTGGGACAAACAGGAGGTTAAAGGCGCTGACTTTCCAAGTGGGGAGAGTGTTAGTAAAGCGTCTGGAATGTTGCACCCGAGTACCAGGGTACGAAAACTGAGACATATTTGAACACATCTCCCGTTCACATGGTTGATCATACTTGGGTTCCACATGCATGTTTTAGCTGAAGGAAGAATACCTAAAACCTGGGTAGTTGAAACCCGTGGAATGGGTACCATGCAATATGACTTCAAAGGGTCTTCATTTGCTCACCGAACCTCTCCAATCCTATCACTGCTGCGTTTATGCCCCTGTACACATGCTTGATTCTGTTTCGGAGACATAGCAATCCATAGGTTTTAAGATACTTACTAGTCAGGTACATTCTTAGGCGTTTAATATGCGGTGTTGAGTCCATTTCGTTGAGCAAGGAGTAGCTCTTGTCTATTCCATATTTGGCTTAAGGAACTTTATCTGTGCTCATTTCAATCTCTGGTTTTATGCAGCACCCCAACTCACCTTTCCCCTTAAGCAAGCATAAGTTGGTTTTCTAAATTTGAGACCCTGTTCTGTTCTGTAATTCAGTTCCTGTGTAGCCAAGTTTACATTCCGTGTATTAGTGATATCTTATGATGTTTCTTTTTCTGTGTGACTTATTTCAGTTAGAATCATCATACCTGAATCCACTCATTATGCTGCTAAGGGCCTGATGACATAGATTTCATTGCTGAGTGATACTGCATTGTACGTAAGTACCACAAGTTCTTTATCCATTTTTCACTTTCTGCGATGTTGAACTTCTACTGTAAACGAGGTTCTTGTAAACAGAGCCGTTCAAAACTTTGGGGTGGCTGTGTCTTTTTGATTTTAAATTCCCTAAGCTATAGGACCATAAGTGGAAGTGCCCTAGGCTCTGTTGCTTTGTTTTTTAGATGTTTCAGGAAACACCATACACTTCTCCCGAGTGGTTGTTGGCAATTTACATCCCGCCCATCAGCATAACAAGGCTCCCAGTTCTCCATGGCCTGTCCTGCCTTTCTGGATTTTACACTTTTTTCAGATGGCCCTTTTGACTGGGGGGAAGTGAGACTTCATTGTAGTGCAGATTTCCTTTGCAAGCTTGCTTGGTTGGCCAAAAAGGGCGTATGCGTTTTTTCCTGAATATATTCAGGAAAAAACGCATACGCCCTTTTTGGCCAAGTGCATCATTGTGGACGTTCTGCCTCTTTTCCTATGCTTTCAATGCAATTCCAGTCTACCTCCTGAAATCGGTTTCCTGCAATTCTGCCCCGCTTTCAAGTCCTCTTGGCAGCCTTACTTCAGTCTATTTTTGGATGATAGCTGTCATTTATAACTCTGCAGGTTTGTGAATTACAGTGCCCCTGAGCTCCTTTCTTCAACTCGCTTTCTTGTGACCTGGCCGCAACACCGCAGGATGTCTTCAGGCCCTAATCTGGTTCTGGCACGGCACGCTGAGCCTTTGGTTAATTCCTCTTCCTGGTGGGAAATGAGAGTTAAATTTGCCCATCCAGACACCTCCAGCTAGTCTCTCATTGGTTCTCGCTATTCCTGTTCATCTTCCACAGAAATTGCAAACTGGGCCAAACAGGAGGTTAAAGGGACTGACTCTCCAAGTGGGGAGAGTGTTAGTAAAGCGTCTGGAATGTTGCACCCGAGTACCAGGGTACGAAAACTGAGACATATTTGAACGTGTCTCCCGATCACATGGTTGATCATACTCTAGGTCCCACATGCATGTTTTAGCTGAAGGAAGAATACCTTAAACCTGGGTAGTTGAAACCCGTGGAATGGGTACCATGCAATATGACTTCAAAGGGTCTTCATTTGCTCACCGAACCTCTCCAATCCTATCACTGCTGCGTTTATGCCCCTGTACACATGCTTGATTCTCTTTCGGAGACATAGCAATCCATCGGTTTTAAGATACTTACTAGTCAGGTACATTCTTAGGCGTTTAATATGCGGTGTTGAGTCCATTTCGTTGAGCAAGGAGTAGCTCTTGTCTATTCCATATTTGGCTTAAGGAACTTTATCTGTGCTCATTTCAATCTCTGGTTTTATGCAGCACCCCAACTCACCTTTCCCCTTAAGCAAGCATAAGTTGGTTTTCTAAATTTGAGACCCTGTTCTGTTCTGTAATTCAGTTCCTGTGTAGCCAAGTTTACATTCCGTGTATTACTGATATCTTATGATGTTTCTTTTTCTGTGTGACTTATTTCAGTTAGAATCATCATACCTGAATCCACTCATTGTGCTGCTAAGGGCCTGATGACATAGATTTCATTGCTGAGTGATATTGCTTTGTAAGTGAATACCACAACTTCTTTATCCATTTTTCACTTTCTGCGATGTTGAACTTGTATTGTAAACGAGGTTCTTGTAAACAGAGGCGTCCCAAACTTTGGGGTGGCTGTGTCTTTTTGATTTTAATTTCCCTAAGCTATAGGACCATAAGTGGAAGTGCCCTAGGCTCTGTTGCTTTGTTTTTTAGATGTTTCAGGAAACACCATACACTTCTCCCAAGTGTCTGTTGGCAATTTACATCCCGCCCATCAGCATAACAAGGCTCCCAGTTCTCAATGGCCTGTCCTGCCTTTCTGGATTTTACACTTTTTTCAGATGGCCCTTTTGACCGGGGGGAAGTGAGACTTCATTGTAATGCAGATTTCCTTTGCAAGCTTGCTTGGTTGGCCAAAAAGGGCGTATGCGTTTTTTCCTGAATATATTCAGGAAAAAACGCATACGCCCTTTTTGGCCAAGTGCATCATTGTGGACGTTCTGCCTCTTTTCCTATGCTTTCAATGCAATTCCAGTCTACCTCCTGAAATCGGTTTCCTGCAATTCTGCCCCGCTTTCAAGTCCTCTTGGCAGCCTTACTTCAGTCTATTTTTGGACGATAGCTGTCATTTATAACTCTGCAGGTTTGTGAATTACAGTGCCCCTGAGCTCCTTTCTTCAACTTGCTTTCTTGTGACCTGGCCGCAACACCGCAGGATGGCTTCAGGCCCTAATCTGGTTCCGGCCCGGCACGCTGAGCCTTTGGTTATTTCCTCTTCCTGGTGGGAAATGAGAGTTAAATTTGCCCGTTCAGACACCTCCAGCTAGCCTCTCATTGGTTCTCGCTATTCCTGTTCATCTTCCGCAGAAATTGCAAACTGGGCCAAACAGGAGGTTAAAGGCGCTGACTTTCCAAGTGGGGAGAGTGTTAGTAAAGCGTCTGGAATGTTGCACCCGAGTACCAGGGTACGAAAACTGAGACATATTTGAACACGTCTCCCGTTCACATGGTTGATCATACTTGGGTTCCACATGCATGTTTTAGCTGAAGGAAGAATACCTAAAACCTGGGTAGTTGAAACCCGTGGAATGGGTACCATGCAATATGACTTCAAAGGGTCTTCATTTGCTCACCGAACCTCTCCAATCCTATCACTGCTGCGTTTATGCCCCTGTACACATGCTTGATTCTGTTTCAGAGACATAGCAATCCATAGGTTTTAAGATACTTACTAGTCAGGTACATTCTTAGGCGTTTAATATGCGGTGTTGAGTCCATTTCGTTGAGCAAGGAGTAGCTCTTGTCTATTCCATATTTGGCTTAAGGAACTTTATCTGTGCTCATTTCAATCTCTGGTTTTATGCAGCACCCCAACTCACCTTTCCCCTTAAGCAAGCATAAGTTGGTTTTCTAAATTTGAGACCCTGTTCTGTTCTGTAATTCAGTTCCTGTGTAGCCAAGTTTACATTCCATGTATTACTGATATCTTATGATGTTTCTTTTTCTGTGTGACTTATTTCAGTTAGAATCATCATACCTGAATCCACTCATTGTGCTGCTAAGGGCCTGATGACACAGATTTCATTGCTGAGTGATATTGCTTTGTAAGTAAATACCACAACTTCTTTATCCATTTTTCAATTTCTGCGATGTTGAACTTGTACTGTAAATGAGGTTCTTGTAAACAGAGCCGTTCCAAACTTTGGGGTGGTTGTGTCTTTTTGATTTTAAATTCCCTAAGCTATAGGACCATAAGTGGAAGTGCCCTAGGCTCTGTTGTTTTGTTTTTTAGATGTTTCAGGAAACACCATACACTTCTCCCGAGTGGTTGTTGGCAATTTACATCCCGCCCATCAGCATAACAAGGCTCCCAGTTCTCCATGGCCTGTCCTGCCTTTCTGGATTTTACACTTTTTTCAGATGGCCCTTTTGACCGGGGGGAAGTGAGACTTCATTGTAGTGCAGATTTCCTTTGCAAGCTTGCTTGGTTGGCCAAAAAGGGCGTATGCGTTTTTTCCTGAATATATTCAGGAAAAAACGCATACGCCCTTTTTGGCCAAGTGCATCATTGTGGACGTTCTGCCTCTTTTCCTATGCTTGCAATGCAATTCCAGTCTACCTCCTGAAATCGGTTTCCTGCAATTCTGCCCCGCTTTCAAGTCCTCTTGGCAGCCTTACTTCAGTCTATTTTTGGACGATAGCTGTCATTTATAACTCTGCAGGTTTGTGAATTACAGTGCCCCTGAGCTCCTTTCTTCAACTCGCTTTCTTGTGACCTGGCCGCAACACCGCAGGATGTCTTCAGGCCCTAATCTGGTTCTGGCACGGCACGCTGAGCCTTTGGTTAATTCCTCTTCCTGGTGGGAAATGAGAGTTAAATTTGCCCATCCAGACACCTCCAGCTAGTCTCTCATTGGTTCTCGCTATTCCTGTTCATCTTCCACAGAAATTGCAAACTGGGCCAAACAGGAGGTTAAAGGGACTGACTCTCCAAGTGGGGAGAATGTTAGTAAAGCGTCTGGAATGTTGCACCCGAGTACCAGGGTACAAAAACTGAGACATATTTGAACACGTCTCCCGATCACATGCTTGATCATACTCTAGGTTCCACATGCATGTTTTAGCTGAAGGAAGAATACCTTAAACCTGGGTAGTTGAAACCCGTGAAATGGGTACCATGCAATATGACTTCAAAGGGTCTTCATTTGCTCACCGAACCTCTCCAATCCTATCACTGCTGCGTTTATGCCCCTGTACACATGCTTGATTCTCTTTTGGAGACATAGCAATCCATAGGTTTTAAGATACTTACTAGTCAGGTACATTCTTAGGCATTTAATATGCGGTGTTGAGTCCATTTCGTTGAGCAAGGAGTAGCTCTTGTCTATTCCATATTTGGCTTAAGGAACTTTATCTGTGCTCATTTCAATCTCTGGTTTTATGCAGCACCCCAACTCACCTTTCCCCTTAAGCAAGCATAAGTTGGTTTTCTAAATTTGAGACCCTGTTCTGTTCTGTAATTCAGTTCCTGTGTAGCCAAGTTTACATTCCGTGTATTAGTGATATCTTATGATGTTTCTTTTTCTGTGTGACTTATTTCAGTTAGAATCATCGTACCTGAATCCACTCATTATGCTGCTACGGGCCTGATGACATAGATTTCATTGCTGAGTGATACTGCATTGTACGTAAGTACCACAAGTTCTTTATCCATTTTTCACTTTCTGCGATGTTGAACTTCTACTGTAAACGAGGTTCTTGTAAACAGAGCCGTTCCAAACTTTGGGGTGGCTGTGTCTTTTTGATTTTAAATTCCCTAAGCTATAGGACCATAAGTGGAAGTGCCCTAGGCTCTGTTGCTTTGTTTTTTAGATGTTTCAGGAAACACCATACACTTCTCCCGAGTGTTTGTTGGCAATTTACATCCCGCCCTTCAGCATAACAAGGCTCCCAGTTCTCCATGGCCTGTCCTGCCTTTCTGGATTTTACACTTTTTTCAGATGGCCCTTTAGACTGGGGGGGAAGTGAGACTTCATTGTAGTGCAGATTTCCTTTGCAAGCTTGCTTGGTTGGCCAAAAAGGGCGTATGCGTTTTTTCCTGAATATATTCAGGAAAAAACGCATACGCCCTTTTTGGCCAAGTGCATCATTGTGGACGTTCTGCCTCTTTTCCTATGCTTTCAATGCAATTCCAGTCTACCTCCTGAAATCGGTTTCCTGCAATTCTGCCCCGCTTTCAAGTCCTCTTGGCAGCCTTACTTCAGTCTATTTTTGGACGATAGCTGTCATTTATAACTCTGCAGGTTTGTGAATTACAGTGCCCCTGAGCTCCTTTCTTCAACTCGCTTTCTTTTGAGCTGGCTGCAACACCGCAGGATGGCTTCAGGCCCTAATCTGGTTCCGGCACGGCACGCTGAGCCTTTGGTTATTTCCTCTTCCTGGTGGGAAATGAGAGTTAAATTTGCCCGTCCAGACACCTCCAGCTAGCCTCTCATTGGTTCTCGCTATTCCTGTTCATCTTCCGCAGAAATTGCAAACTGGGACAAACAGGAGGTTAAAGGCGCTGACTTTCCAAGTGGGGAGAGTGTTAGTAAAGCGTCTGGAATGTTGCACCCGAGTACCAGGGTACGAAAACTGAGACATATTTGAACACGTCTCCCGTTCACATGGTTGATCATACTTGGGTTCCACATGCATGTTTTAGCTGAAGGAAGAATACCTAAAACCTGGGTAGTTGAAACCCGTGGAATGGGTACCATGCAATATGACTTCAAAGGGTCTTCATTTGCTCACCGAACCTCTCCAATCCTATCACTGCTGCGTTTATGCCCCTGTACACATGCTTGATTCTCTTTCGGAGACATAGCAATCCATAGGTTTTAAGATACTTACTAGTCAGGTACATTCTTAGGCGTTTAATATGCGGTGTTGAGTCCATTTCGTTGAGCAAGGAGTAGCTCTTGTCTATTCCATATTTGGCTTAAGGAACTTTATCTGTGCTCATTTCAATCTCTGGTTTTATGCAGCACCCCAACTCACCTTTCCCCTTAAGCAAGCATAAGTTGGTTTTCTAAATTTGAGACCCTGTTCTGTTCTGTAATTCAGTTCCTGTGTAGCCAAGTTTACATTCCGTGTATTAGTGATATCTTATGATGTTTCTTTTTCTGTGTGACTTATTTCAGTTAGAATCATCATACCTGAATCCACTCATTATGCTGCTAAGGGCCTGATGACATAGATTTCATTGCTGAGTGATACTGCATTGTACGTAAGTACCACAAGTTCTTTATCCATTTTTCACTTTCTGCGATGTTGAACTTCTACTGTAAACGAGGTTCTTGTAAACAGAGCCGTTCAAAACTTTGGGGTGGCTGTGTCTTTTTGATTTTAAATTCCCTAAGCTATAGGACCATAAGTGGAAGTGCCCTAGGCTCTGTTGCTTTGTTTTTTAGATGTTTCAGGAAACACCATACACTTATCCCCAGTGGTTGTTGGCAATTTACATCCCGCCCATCAGCATAACAAGGCTCCCAGTTCTCCATGGCCTGTCCTGCCTTTCTGGATTTTACACTTTTTTCAGATGGCCCTTTTGACTGGGGGGAAGTGAGACTTCATTGTAGTGCAGATTTCCTTTGCAAGCTTGCTTGGTTGGCCAAAAAGGGCGTATGCGTTTTTTCCTGAATATATTCAGGAAAAAACGCATACGCCCTTTTTGGCCAAGTGCATCATTGTGGACGTTCTGCCTCTTTTCCTATGCTTTCAATGCAATTCCAGTCTACCTCCTGAAATCGGTTTCCTGCAATTCTGCCCCGCTTTCAAGTCCTCTTGGCAGCCTTACTTCAGTCTATTTTTGGATGATAGCTGTCATTTATAACTCTGCAGGTTTGTGAATTACAGTGCCCCTGAGCTCCTTTCTTCAACTCGCTTTCTTGTGACCTGGCCGCAACACCGCAGGATGGCTTCAGGCCCTAATCTGGTTCTGGCACGGCACGCTGAGCCTTTGGTTAATTCCTCTTCCTGGTGGGAAATGAGAGTTAAATTTGCCCATCCAGACACCTCCAGCTAGTCTCTCATTGGTTCTCGCTATTCCTGTTCATCTTCCACAGAAATTGCAAACTGGGCCAAACAGGAGGTTAAAGGGACTGACTCTCCAAGTGGGGAGAGTGTTAGTAAAGCGTCTGGAATGTTGCACCCGAGTACCAGGGTACGAAAACTGAGACATATTTGAACGCGTCTCCCGATCACATGGTTGATCATACTCTAGGTCCCACATGCATGTTTTAGCTGAAGGAAGAATACCTTAAACCTGGGTAGTTGAAACCCGTGGAATGGGTACCATGCAATATGACTTCAAAGGGTCTTCATTTGCTCACCGAACCTCTCCAATCCTATCACTGCTGCGTTTATGCCCCTGTACACATGCTTGATTCTCTTTCGGAGACATAGCAATCCATCGGTTTTAAGATACTTACTAGTCAGGTACATTCTTAGGCGTTTAATATGCGGTGTTGAGTCCATTTCGTTGAGCAAGGAGTAGCTCTTGTCTATTCCATATTTGGCTTAAGGAACTTTATCTGTGCTCATTTCAATCTCTGGTTTTATGCAGCACCCCAACTCACCTTTCCCCTTAAGCAAGCATAAGTTGGTTTTCTAAATTTGAGACCCTGTTCTGTTCTGTAATTCAGTTCCTGTGTAGCCAAGTTTACATTCCGTGTATTACTGATATCTTATGATGTTTCTTTTTCTGTGTGACTTATTTCAGTTAGAATCATCATACCTGAATCCACTCATTGTGCTGCTAAGGGCCTGATGACATAGATTTCATTGCTGAGTGATATTGCTTTGTAAGTGAATACCACAACTTCTTTATCCATTTTTCACTTTCTGCGATGTTGAACTTGTATTGTAAACGAGGTTCTTGTAAACAGAGGCGTCCCAAACTTTGGGGTGGCTGTGTCTTTTTGATTTTAATTTCCCTAAGCTATAGGACCATAAGTGGAAGTGCCCTAGGCTCTGTTGCTTTGTTTTTTAGATGTTTCAGGAAACACCATACACTTCTCCCAAGTGTCTGTTGGCAATTTACATCCCGCCCATCAGCATAACAAGGCTCCCAGTTCTCAATGGCCTGTCCTGCCTTTCTGGATTTTACACTTTTTTCAGATGGCCCTTTTGACCGGGGGGAAGTGAGACTTCATTGTAATGCAGATTTCCTTTGCAAGCTTGCTTGGTTGGCCAAAAAGGGCGTATGCGTTTTTTCCTGAATATATTCAGGAAAAAACGCATACGCCCTTTTTGGCCAAGTGCATCATTGTGGACGTTCTGCCTCTTTTCCTATGCTTTCAATGCAATTCCAGTCTACCTCCTGAAATCGGTTTCCTGCAATTCTGCCCCGCTTTCAAGTCCTCTTGGCAGCCTTACTTCAGTCTATTTTTGGACGATAGCTGTCATTTATAACTCTGCAGGTTTGTGAATTACAGTGCCCCTGAGCTCCTTTCTTCAACTTGCTTTCTTGTGACCTGGCCGCAACACCGCAGGATGGCTTCAGGCCCTAATCTGGTTCCGGCCCGGCACGCTGAGCCTTTGGTTATTTCCTCTTCCTGGTGGGAAATGAGAGTTAAATTTGCCCGTTCAGACACCTCCAGCTAGCCTCTCATTGGTTCTCGCTATTCCTGTTCATCTTCCGCAGAAATTGCAAACTGGGCCAAACAGGAGGTTAAAGGCACTGACTCTCCAAGTCGGGAGAGTGTTAGTAAAGCGTCTGGAATGTTGCACCCGAGTACCAGGGGAGGAAAACTGAGACATATTTGAACACGTCTCCCGTTCACATGGTTGATCATACTCTGGGTTCCACATGCATGTTTTAGCTGAAGGAAGAATACCTAAAACCTGGAGAGTTGAGACCCGTGTAATGGGTACCATGCAATATGACTTCAAAGGGTCTTCATTTGCTCACCGAACCTCTCCAATCCTATCACTGCTGCGTTTATGCCCCTGTACACACGCTTGATTCTCTTTTGGAGACATAGCAATCCATAGGTTTTAAGATACTTACTAGTCAGGTACATTCTTAGGCGTTTAATATGGGGTGTTGAGTCCATTTCGTTGAGCAAGGAGTAGCTCTTGTCTATTCCATATTTGGCTTAAGGAACTTTATCTGTGCTCATTTCAATCTCTGGTTTTATGCAGCACGCCAACTCACCTTTCCCCTTAAGCAAGCATAAGTTGGTTTTCTAAATTTGAGACCCTGTTCTGTTCTGTAATTCAGTTCCTGTGTAGCCAAGTTTACATTCCGTGTATTACTGATATCTTATGATGTTTCTTTTTCTGTGTGACTTATTTCAGTTAGAATCATCGTACCTGAATCCACTCATTATGCTGCTAAGGGCCTGATGACATAGATTTCATTGCTGAGTGATACTGCATTGTACGTAAGTACCTCAAGTTCTTTATCCATTTTTCACTTTCTGTGATATTGAACTTGTACGGTAAACGAGGTTCTTGTAAACAGAGGCGTCCCAAACTTTGGGGTGGCTGTGTCTTTTTGATTTTAATTTCCCTAAGCTATAGGACCATAAGTGGAAGTGCCCTAGGCTCTGTTGCTTTGTTTTTTAGATGTTTCAGGAAACACCATACACTTCTCCCAAGTGTCTGTTGGCAATTTACATCCCGCCCATCAGCATAAGAAGGCTCCCAATTCTCAATGGCCTGTCCTGCCTTTCTGGATTTTACACTTTTTTCAGATGGCCCTTTTGACCGGGGGGAAGTGAGACTTCATTGTAGTGCAGATTTCCTTTGCAAGCTTGCTTGGTTGGCCAAAAAGGGCGTATGCGTTTTTTCCTGAATATATTCAGGAAAAAACGCATACGCCCTTTTTGGCCAAGTGCATCATTGTGGACGTTCTGCCTCTTTTCCTATGCTTTCAATGCAATTCCAGTCTACCTCCTGAAATCGGTTTCCTGCAATTCTGCCCCGCTTTCAAGTCCTCTTGGCAGCCTTACTTCAGTCTATCTTTGGACGATAGCTGTCATTTATAACTCTGCAGGTTTGTGAATTACAGTGCCCCTGAGCTCCTTTCTTCAACTCGCTTTCTTTTGAGCTGGCCGAAACACCGCAGGATGGCTTCAGGCCCTAATCTGGTGCCGGCACGGCACGCTGAGCCTTTGGTTATTTCCTCTTCCTGGTGGGAAATGAGAGTTAAATTTGCCCGTCCAGACACCTCCAGCTAGCCTCTCATTGGTTCTCGCTATTCCTGTTCATCTTCCGCAGAAATTGCAAACTGGGACAAACAGGAGGTTAAAGGCGCTGACTTTCCAAGTGGGGAGAGTGTTAGTAAAGCGTCTGGAATGTTGCACCCGAGTACCAGGGGAGGAAAACTGAGACATATTTGAACACGTCTCCCGTTCACATGGTTGATCATACTTGGGTTCCACATGCATGTTTTAGCTGAAGGAAGAATACCTAAAACCTGGGTAGTTGAAACCCGTGGAATGGGTACCATGCAATATGACTTCAAAGGGTCTTCATTTGCTCACCGAACCTCTCCAATCCTATCACTGCTGCGTTTATGCCCCTGTACACATGCTTGATTCTGTTTCGGAGACATAGCAATCCATAGGTTTTAAGATACTTACTAGTCAGGTACATTCTTAGGCGTTTAATATGCGGTGTTGAGTCCATTTCGTTGAGCAAGGAGTAGCTCTTGTCTATTCCATATTTGGCTTAAGGAACTTTATCTGTGCTCATTTCAATCTCTGGTTTTATGCAGCACCCCAACTCACCTTTCCCCTTAAGCAAGCATAAGTTGGTTTTCTAAATTTGAGACCCTGTTCTGTTCTGTAATTCAGTTCCTGTGTAGCCAAGTTTACATTCCGTGTATTAGTGATATCTTATGATGTTTCTTTTTCTGTGTGACTTATTTCAGTTAGAATCATCATACCTGAATCCACTCATTGTGCTGCTAAGGGCCTGATGACACAGATTTCATTGCTGAGTGATATTGCTTTGTAAGTAAATACCACAACTTCTTTATCCATTTTTCAATTTCTGCGATGTTGAACTTGTACTGTAAACGAGTTTCTTGTAAACAGAGCCGTTCCAAACTTTGGGGTGGCTGTGTCTTTTTGATTTTAAATTCCCTAAGCTATAGGACCATAAGTGGAAGTGCCCTAGGCTCTGTTGCTTTGTTTTTTAGATGCTTCAGGAAACACCATACACTTCTCCCGAGTGGTTGTTGGCAATTTACATCCCGCCCATCAGCATAACAAGGCTCCCAGTTCTCCATGGCCTGTCCTGCCTTTCTGGATTTTACACTTTTTTCAGATGGCCCTTTTGACCGGGGGGAAGTGAGACTTCATTGTAGTGCAGATTTCCTTTGCAAGCTTGCTTGGTTGGCCAAAAAGGGCGTATGCGTTTTTTCCTGAATATATTCAGGAAAAAACGCATACGCCCTTTTTGGCCAAGTGCATCATTGTGGACGTTCTGCCTCTTTTCCTATGCTTGCAATGCAATTCCAGTCTACCTCCTGAAATCGGTTTCCTGCAATTCTGCCCCGCTTTCAAGTCCTCTTGGCAGCCTTACTTCAGTCTATTTTTGGACGATAGCTGTCATTTATAACTCTGCAGGTTTGTGAATTACAGTGCCCCTGAGCTCCTTTCTTCAACTCGCTTTCTTGTGACCTGGCCGCAACACCGCAGGATGTCTTCAGGCCCTAATCTGGTTGCGGCACGGCATGCTGAGCCTTTGGTTATTTCCTCTTCCTGGTGGGAAATGAGAGTTAAATTTGCCCGTCCAGACACCTCCAGCTAGCCTCTCATTGGTTCTCGCTATTCCTGTTCATCTTCCGCAGAAATTGCAAACTGGGACAAACAGGAGGTTAAAGGCGCTGACTTTCCAAGTGGGGAGAGTGTTAGTAAAGTGTCTGGAATGTTGCACCCGAGTACCAGGGGAGGAAAACTGAGACATATTTGAACACGTCTCCCGTTCACATGGTTGATCATACTTGGGTTCCACATGCATGTTTTAGCTGAAGGAAGAATACCTTAAACCTGTGTATTTGAAACCCGTGGAATGGGTACCATGCAATATGACTTCAAAGGGTCTTCATTTGCTCACCGAACCTCTCCAATCCTATCACTGCTGCGTTTATGCCCCTGTACACATGCTTGATTCTCTTTCGGAGACATAGCAATCCATAGGTTTTAAGATACTTACTAGTCAGGTACATTCTTAGGCGTTTAATATGCGGTGTTGAGTCCATTTCGTTGAGCAAGGAGTAGCTCTTGTCTAGTCCATATTTGGCTTAAGGAACTTTATCTGTGCTCATTTCAATCTCTGGTTTTATGCAGCACCCCAACTCACCTTTCCCCTTAAGCAAGCATAAGTTGGTTTTCTAAATTTGAGACCCTGTTCTGTTCTGTAATTCAGTTCCTGTGTAGCCAAGTTTACATTCCGTGTATTACTGATATCTTATGATGTTTCCTTTTCTGTGTGACTTATTTCAGTTAGAATCATCATACCTGAATCCACTCATTGTGCTGCTAAGGGCCTGATGACATAGATTTCATTGCTGAGTGATATTGCTTTGTAAGTGAATACCACAACTTCTTTATCCATTTTTCACTTTCTGCGATGTTGAACTTGTATTGTAAACGAGGTTCTTGTAAACAGAGGCGTCCCAAATTTTGGGGTGGCTGTGTCTTTTTGATTTTAATTTCCCTAAGCTATAGGACCATAAGTGGAAGTGCCCTAGGCTCTGTTGCTTTGTTTTTTAGATGTTTCAGGAAACACCATACACTTCTCCCAAGTGTCTGTTGGCAATTTACATCCCGCCCATCAGCATAACAAGGCTCCCAGTTCTCAATGGCCTGTCCTGCCTTTCTGGATTTTACACTTTTTTCAGATGTCCCTTTTGACCGGGGGTAAGTGAGACTTCATTGTAGTGCAGATTTCCTTTGCAAGCTTGCTTGGTTGGCCAAAAAGGGCGTATGCGTTTTTTCCTGAATATATTCAGGAAAAAACGCATACGCCCTTTTTGGCCAAGTGCATCATTGTGGACGTTCTGCCTCTTTTCCTATGCTTTCAATGCAATTCCAGTCTACCTCCTGAAATCGGTTTCCTGCAATTCTGCCCCACTTTCAAGTCCTCTTGGCAGCCTTACTTCAGTCTATTTTTGGACGATAGCTGTCATTTATAACTCTGCAGGTTTGTGAATTACAGTGCCCCTGAGCTCCTTTCTTCAACTTGCTTTCTTGTGACCTGGCCGCAACACCGCAGGATGGCTTCAGGCCCTAATCTGGTTCCGGCCCGGCACGCTGAGCCTTTGGTTAATTCCTCTTCCTGGTGGGAAATGAGAGTTAAATTTGCCCGTTCAGACACCTCCAGCTAGCCTCTCAATGGTTCTCGCTATTCCTGTTCATCTTCCGCAGAAATTGCAAACTGGGCCAAACAGGAGGTTAAAGGCACTGACTCTCCAAGTGGGGAGAGTGTTAGTAAAGCGTCTGGAATGTTGCACCCGAGTACCAGGGGAGGAAAACTGAGACATATTTGAACACGTCTCCCGTTCACATGGTTGATCATACTCTGGGTTCCACATGCATGTTTTAGCTGAAGGAAGAATACCTAAAACCTGGAGAGTTGAGACCCGTGTAATGGGTACCATGCAATATGATTTCAAAGGGTCTTCATTTGCTCACCGAACCTCTCCAATCCTATCACTGCTGCGTTTATGCCCCTGTACACACGCTTGATTCTCTTTTGGAGACATAGCAATCCATAGGTTTTAAGATACTTACTAGTCAGGTACATTCTTAGGCGTTTAATATGGGGTGTTGAGTCCATTTCGTTGAGCAAGGAGTAGCTCTTGTCTATTCCATATTTGGCTTAAGGAACTTTATCTGTGCTCATTTCAATCTCTGGTTTTATGCAGCACGCCAACTCACCTTTCCCCTTAAGCAAGCATAAGTTGGTTTTCTAAATTTGAGACCCTGTTCTGTTCTGTAATTCAGTTCCTGTGTAGCCAAGTTTACATTCCGTGTATTACTGATATCTTATGATGTTTCTTTTTCTGTGTGACTTATTTCAGTTAGAATCATCGTACCTGAATCCACTCATTATGCTGCTAAGGGCCTGATGACATAGATTTCATTGCTGAGTGATACTGCATTGTACGTAAGTACCTCAAGTTCTTTATCCATTTTTCACTTTCTGTGATATTGAACTTGTACGGTAAACGAGGTTCTTGTAAACGGAGGCGTCCCAAACTTTGGGGTGCCTGTGTCTTTTTGATTTTAATTTCCCTAAGCTATAGGACCATAAGTGGAAGTGCCCTAGGCTCTGTTGCTTTGTTTTTTAGATGTTTCAGGAAACACCATACACTTCTCCCAAGTGTCTGTTGGCAATTTACATCCCGCCCATCAGCATAAGAAGGCTCCCAATTCTCAATGGCCTGTCCTGCCTTTCTGGATTTTACACTTTTTTCAAATGGCCCTTTTGACCGGGGGGAAGTGAGACTTCATTGTAGTGCAGATTTCCTTTGCAAGCTTGCTTGGTTGGCCAAAAAGGGCGTATGCGTTTTTTCCTGAATATATTCAGGAAAAAACGCATACGCCCTTTTTGGCCAAGTGCATCATTGTGGACGTTCTGCCTCTTTTCCTATGCTTTCAATGCAATTCCAGTCTACCTCCTGAAATCGGTTTCCTGCAATTCTGCCCCGCTTTCAAGTCCTCTTGGCAGCCTTACTTCAGTCTATTTTTGGACGATAGCTGTCATTTATAACTCTGCAGGTTTGTGAATTACAGTGCCCCTGAGCTCCTTTCTTCAACTCGCTTTCTTTTGAGCTGGCCGCAACACCGCAGGATGGCTTCAGGCCCTAATTTGGTTCCGGCACGGCACGCTGAGCCTTTGGTTATTTCCTCTTCCTGGTGGGAAATGAGAGTTAAATTTGCCCGTCCAGACACCTCCAGCTAGCCTCTCATTGGTTCTCGCTATTCCTGTTCATCTTCCACAGAAATTGCAAACTGGGACAAACAGGAGGTTAAAGGCGCTGACTTTCCAAGTGGGGAGAGTGTTAGTAAAGCGTCTGGAATGTTGCACCCGAGTACCAGGGGAGGAAAACTGAGACATATTTGAACACGTCTCCCGTTCACATGGTTGATCATACTTGGGTTCCACATGCATGTTTTAGCTGAAGGAAGAATACCTAAAACCTGGGTAGTTGAAACCCGTGGAATGGGTACCATGCAATATGACTTCAAAGGGTCTTCATTTGCTCACCGAACCTCTCCAATCCTATCACTGCTGCGTTTATGCCCCTGTACACATGCTTGATTCTCTTTCGGAGACATAGCAATCCATAGGTTTTAAGATACTTACTAGTCAGGTACATTCTTAGGCGTTTAATATGCGGTGTTGAGTCCATTTCGTTGAGCAAGGAGTAGCTCTTGTCTATTCCATATTTGGCTTAAGGAACTTTATCTGTGCTCATTTCAATCTCTGGTTTTATGCAGCACCCCAACTCACCTTTCCCCTTAAGCAAGCATAAGTTGGTTTTCTAAATTTGAGACCCTGTTCTGTTCTGTAATTCAGTTCCTGTGTAGCCAAGTTTACATTCCGTGTATTACTGATATCTTATGATGTTTCTTTTTCTGTATGACTTATTTCAGTTAGAATCATCATACCTGAATCCACTCATTGTGCTGCTAAGGGCCTGATGACACAGATTTCATTGCTGAGTGATATTGCTTTGTAAGTAAATACCACAACTTCTTTATCCATTTTTCAATTTCTGCGATGTTGAACTTGTACTGTAAACGAGTTTCTTGTAAACAGAGCCGTTCCAAACTTTGGGGTGGCTGTGTCGTTTTGATTTTAAATTCCCTAAGCTATAGGACCATAAGTGGAAGTGCCCTAGGCTCTGTTGCTTTGTTTTTTAGATGTTTCAGGAAACACCATACACTTTTCCCAAGTGGTTGTTGGCAATTTACATCCCGCCCATCAGCATAACAAGGCTCCCAGTTCTCCATGGCCTGTCCTGCCTTTCTGGATTTTACACTTTTTTCAGATGGCCCTTTTGACCGGGGGGAAGTGAGACTTCATTGTAGTGCAGATTTCCTTTGCAAGCTTGCTTGGTTGGCCAAAAAGGGCGTATGCGTTTTTTCCTGAATATATTCAGGAAAAAACGCATACGCCCTTTTTGGCCAAGTGCATCATTGTGGACGTTCTGCCTCTTTTCCTATGCTTGCAATGCAATTCCAGTCTACCTCCTGAAATCGGTTTCCTGCAATTCTGCCCCGCTTTCAAGTCCTCTTGGCAGCCTTACTTCAGTCTATTTTTGGACGATAGCTGTCATTTATAACTCTGCAGGTTTGTGAATTACAGTGCCCCTGAGCTCCTTTCTTCAACTCGCTTTCTTGTGACCTGGCCGCAACACCGCAGGATGTCTTCAGGCCCTAATCTGGTTCTGGCACGGCACGCTGAGCCTTTGGTTAATTCCTCTTCCTGGTGGGAAATGAGAGTTAAATTTGCCCGTCCAGACACCTCCAGCTAGTCTCTCATTGGTTCTCGCTATTCCTGTTCATCTTCCACAGAAATTGCAAACTGGGCCAAACAGGAGGTTAAAGGGACTGACTCTCCAAGTGGGGAGAGTGTTAGTAAAGCGTCTGGAATGTTGCACCCGAGTACCAGGGTACAAAAACTGAGACATATTTGAACACGTCTCCCGATCACATGGTTGATCATACTCTAGGTTCCACATGCATGTTTTAGCTGAAGGAAGAATACCTTAAACCTGGGTAGTTGAAACCCGTGGAATGGGTACCATGCAATATGACTTCAAAGGGTCTTCATTTGCTCACCGAACCTCTCCAATCCTATCACTGCTGCGTTTATGCCCCTGTACACATGCTTGATTCTCTTTCGGAGACATAGCAATCCATAGGTTTTAAGATACTTACTAGTCAGGTACATTCTTAGGCATTTAATATGCGGTGTTGAGTCCATTTCATTGAGCAAGGAGTAGCTCTTGTCTATTCCATATTTGGCTTAAGGAACTTTATCTGTGCTCATTTCAATCTCTGGTTTTATGCAGCACCCCAACTCACCTTTACCCTTAAGCAAGCATAAGTTGGTTTTCTAAATTTGAGACCTTGTTCTGTTCTGTAATTCAGTTCCTGTGTAGCCAAGTTTACATTCCGTGTATTAGTGATATCTTATGATGTTTCTTTTTCTGTGTGACTTATTTCAGTTAGAATCATCGTACCTGAATCCACTCATTATGCTGCTAGGGGCCTGATGACATAGATTTCATTGCTGAGTGATACTGCATTGTACGTAAGTACCACAAGTTCTTTATCCATTTTTCACTTTCTGCGATGTTGAACTTGTACTGTAAACGAGGTTCTTGTAAACAGAGCCGTTCGAAACTTTGGGGTGGCTGTGTCTTTTTGATTTTAAATTCCCTAAGCTATAGGACCATAAGTGGAAGTGCCCTAGGCTCTGTTGCTTTGTTTTTTAGATGTTTCAGGAAACACCATACACTTCTCCCGAGTGTTTGTTGGCAATTTACATCCCGCCCATCAGCATAACTAGGCTCCCAGTTCTCCATGGCCTGTCCTGCCTTTCTGGATTTTACACTTTTTTCAGATGGCCCTTTTGACCGGGGGGAAGTGAGACTTCATTGTAGTGCAGATTTCCTTTGCAAGCTTGCTTGGTTGGCCAAAAAGGGCGTATGCGTTTTTTCCTGAATATATTCAGGAAAAAACGCATACGCCCTTTTTGGCCAAGTGCATCATTGTGGACGTTCTGCCTCTTTTCCTATGCTTTCAATGCAATTCCAGTCTACCTCCTGAAATCGGTTTCCTGCAATTCTGCCCCGCTTTCAAGTCCTCTTGGCAGCCTTACTTCAGTCTATTTTTGGACGATAGCTGTCATTTATAACTCTGCAGGTTTGTGAATTACAGTGCCCCTGAGCTCCTTTCTTCAACTCGCTTTCTTTTGAGCTGGCCGCAACACCGCAGGATGGCTTCAGGCCCTAATCTGGTTCCGGCACGGCACGCTGAGCCTTTGGTTATTTCCTCTTCCTAGTGGGAAATGAGAGTTAAATTTGCCCGTCCAGACACCTCCAGCTAGCCTCTCATTGGTTCTCGCTATTCCTGTTCATCTTCCGCAGAAATTGCAAACTGGGACAAACAGGAGGTTAAAGGCGCTGACTTTCCAAGTGGGGAGAGTGTTAGTAAAGCGTCTGGAATGTTGCACCCGAGTACCAGGGGAGGAAAACTGAGACATATTTGAACACGTCTCCCGTTCACATGGTTGATCATACTTGGGTTCCACATGCATGTTTTAGCTGAAGGAAGAATACCTAAAACCTGGGTAGTTGAAACCCGTGGAATGGGTACCATGCAATATGACTTCAAAGGGTCTTCATTTGCTCACCGAACCTCTCCAATCCTATCACTGCTGCGTTTATGCCCCTGTACACATGCTGGATTCTGTTTCGGAGACATAGCAATCCATAGGTTTTAAGATACTTACTAGTCAGGTACATTCTTAGGCGTTTAATATGCGGTGTTGAGTCCATTTCGTTGAGCAAGGAGTAGCTCTTGTCTATTCCATATTTGGCTTAAGGAACTTTATCTGTGCTCATTTCAATCTCTGGTTTTATGCAGCACCCCAACTCACCTTTCCCCTTAAGCAAGCATAAGTTGGTTTTCTAAATTTGAGACCCTGTTCTGTTCTGTAATTCAGTTCCTGTGTAGCCAAGTTTACATTCCGTGTATTACTGATATCTTATGATGTTTCTTTTTCTGTGTGACTTATTTCAGTTAGAATCATCGTACCTGAATCCACTCATTATGCTGCTACGGGCCTGATGACATAGATTTCATTGCTGAGTGATACTGCATTGTACGTAAGTACCACAAGTTCTTTATCCATTTTTCACTTTCTGCGATGTTGAACTTCTACTGTAAACGAGGTTCTTGTAAACAGAGCCGTTCGAAACTTTGGGGTGGCTGTGTCTTTTTGATTTTAAATTCCCTAAGCTATAGGACCATAAGTGGAAGTGCCCTAGGCTCTGTTGCTTTGTTTTTTAGATGTTTCAGGAAACACCATACACTTCTCCCGAGTGTTTGTTGGCAATTTACATCCCGCCCTTCAGCATAACAAGGCTCCCAGTTCTCCATGGCCTGTCCTGCCTTTCTGGATTTTACACTTTTTTCAGATGGCCCTTTTGACTGGGGGGAAGTGAGACTTCATTGTAGTGCAGATTTCCTTTGCAAGCTTGCTTGGTTGGCCAAAAAGGGCATATGCGTTTTTTCCTGAATATATTCAGGAAAAAACGCATACGCCCTTTTTGGCCAAGTGCATCATTGTGGACGTCCTGCCTCTTTCCTATGCTTTCAATGCAATTCCAGTCTACCTCCTGAAATCAGTTTCCTGCAATTCTGCCCCGCTTTCAAGTCCTCTTGGCAGCCTTACTTCAGTCTATTTTTGGACGATAGCTGTCATTTATAACTCTGCAGGTTTGTGAATTACAGTGCCCCTGAGCTCCTTTCTTCAACTCGCTTTCTTGTGACCTGGCCGCAACACCGCAGGATGTCTTCAGGCCCTAATCTGGTTCTGGCACGGCACGCTGAGCCTTTGGTTAATTCCTCTTCCTGGTGGGAAATGAGAGTTAAATTTGCCCATCCAGACACCTCCAGCTAGTCTCTCATTGGTTCTCGCTATTCCTGTTCATCTTCCACAGAAATTGCAAACTGGGCCAAACAGGAGGTTAAAGGGACTGACTCTCCAAGTGGGGAGAGTGTTAGTAAAGCGTCTGGAATGTTGCACCCGAGTAACAGGGTACGAAAACTGAGACATATTTGAACACGTCTCCCGATCACATGGTTGATCATACTCTAGGTCCCACATGCATGTTTTAGCTGAAGGAAGAATACCTTAAACCTGGGTAGTTGAAACCCGTGGAATGGGTACCATGCAATATGACTTCAAAGGGTCTTCATTTGCTCACCGAACCTCTCCAATCCTATCACTGTTGCGTTTATGCCCCTGTACACATGCTTGATTCTCTTTCGGAGACATAGCAATCCATAGGTTTTAAGATACTTACTAGTCAGGTACATTCTTAGGCGTTTAATATGCGGTGTTGAGTCCATTTCGTTGAGCAAGGAGTAGCTCTTGTCTATTCCATATTTGGCTTAAGGAAATTTATCTGTGCTCATTTCAATCTCTGGTTTTATGCAGCACCCCAACTCACCTTTACCCTTAAGCAAGCATAAGTTGGTTTTCTAAATTTCAGACCCTGTTCTGTTCTGTAATTCAGTTCCTGTGTAGCCAAGTTTACATTCCGTGTATTAGTGATATCTTATGATGTTTCTTTTTCTGTGTGACTTATTTCAGTTAGAATCATCGTACCTGAATCCACTCATTATGCTGCTAGGGGCCTGATGACATAGATTTCATTGCTGAGTGATACTGCATTGTACGTAAGTACCACAAGTTCTTTATCCATTTTTCACTTTCTGCGATGTTGAACTTGTACTGTAAACGAGGTTCTTGTAAACAGAGCCGTTCGAAACTTTGGGGTGGCTGTGTCTTTTTGATTTTAAATTCCCTAAGCTATAGGACCATAAGTGGAAGTGCCCTAGGCTCTGTTGCTTTGTTTTTTAGATGTTTCAGGAAACACCATACACTTCTCCCGAGTGTTTGTTGGCAATTTACATCCCGCCCATCAGCATAACTAGGCTCCCAGTTCTCCATGGCCTGTCCTGCCTTTCTGGATTTTACACTTTTTTCAGATGGCCCTTTTGACCGGGGGGAAGTGAGACTTCATTGTAGTGCAGATTTCCTTTGCAAGCTTGCTTGGTTGGCCAAAAAGGGCGTATGCGTTTTTTCCTGAATATATTCAGGAAAAAACGCATACGCCCTTTTTGGCCAAGTGCATCATTGTGGACGTTCTGCCTCTTTTCCTATGCTTTCAATGCAATTCCAGTCTACCTCCTGAAATCGGTTTCCTGCAATTCTGCCCCGCTTTCAAGTCCTCTTGGCAGCCTTACTTCAGTCTATTTTTGGACGATAGCTGTCATTTATAACTCTGCAGGTTTGTGAATTACAGTGCCCCTGAGCTCCTTTCTTAAACTCGCTTTCTTTTGAGCTGGCCGCAACACCGCAGGATGGCTTCAGGCCCTAATCTGGTTCCGGCACGGCACGCTGAGCCTTTGGTTATTTCCTCTTCCTAGTGGGAAATGAGAGTTAAATTTGCCCGTCCAGACACCTCCAGCTAGCCTCTCATTGGTTCTCGCTATTCCTGTTCATCTTCCGCAGAAATTGCAAACTGGGACAAACAGGAGGTTAAAGGTGCTGACTTTCCAAGTGGGGAGAGTGTTAGTAAAGCGTCTGGAATGTTGCACCCGAGTACCAGGGGAGGAAAACTGAGACATATTTGAACACGTCTCCCGTTCACATGGTTGATCATACTTGGGTTCCACATGCATGTTTTAGCTGAAGGAAGAATACCTAAAACCTGGGTAGTTGAAACCCGTGGAATGGGTACCATGCAATATGACTTCAAAGGGTCTTCATTTGCTCACCGAACCTCTCCAATCCTATCACTGCTGCGTTTATGCCCCTGTACACATGCTGGATTCTGTTTCGGAGACATAGCAATCCATAGGTTTTAAGATACTTACTAGTCAGGTACATTCTTAGGCGTTTAATATGCGGTGTTGAGTCCATTTCGTTGAGCAAGGAGTAGCTCTTGTCTATTCCATATTTGGCTTAAGGAACTTTATCTGTGCTCATTTCAATCTCTGGTTTTATGCAGCACCCCAACTCACCTTTCCCCTTAAGCAAGCATAAGTTGGTTTTCTAAATTTGAGACCCTGTTCTGTTCTGTAATTCAGTTCCTGTGTAGCCAAGTTTACATTCCGTGTATTAGTGATATCTTATGATGTTTCTTTTTCTGTGTGACTTATTTCAGTTAGAATCATCGTACCTGAATCCACTCATTATGCTGCTAAGGGCCTGATGACATAGATTTCATTGCTGAGTGATATTGCTTTGTAAGTAAATACCACAACTTCTTTATCCATTTTTCAATTTCTGCGATGTTGAACTTGTACTGAAAACGAGGTTCTTGTAAACAGAGCCGTTCGAAACTTTGGGGTGGCTGTGTCTTTTTGATTTTAAATTCCCTAAGCTATAGGACCATAAGTGGAAGTGCCCTAGGCTCTGTTGCTTTGTTTTTTAGATGTTTCAGGAAACACCATACACTTCTCCCGAGTGTTTGTTGGCAATTTACATCCCGCCCATCAGCATAACTAGGCTCCCAGTTCTCCATGGCCTGTCCTGCCTTTCTGGATTTTACACTTTTTTCAGATGGCCCTTTTGACCGGGGGGAAGTGAGACTTCATTGTAGTGCAGATTTCCTTTGCAAGCTTGCTTGGTTGGCCAAAAAGGGCGTATGCGTTTTTTCCTGAATATATTCAGGAAAAAACGCATACGCCCTTTTTGGCCAAGTGCATCATTGTGGACGTTCTGCCTCTTTCCTATGCTTTCAATGCAATTCCAGTCTACCTCCTGAAATCAGTTTCCTGCAATTCTGCCCCGCTTTCAAGTCCTCTTGGCAGCCTTACTTCAGTCTATTTTTGGACGATAGCTGTCATTTATAACTCTGCAGGTTTGTGAATTACAGTGCCCCTGAGCTCCTTTCTTCAACTCGCTTTCTTGTGACCTGGCCGCAACACCGCAGGATGTCTTCAGGCCCTAATCTGGTTCTGGCACGGCACGCTGAGCCTTTGGTTAATTCCTCTTCCTGGTGGGAAATGAGAGTTAAATTTGCCCATCCAGACACCTCCAGCTAGTCTCTCATTGGTTCTCGCTATTCCTGTTCATCTTCCACAGAAATTGCAAACTGGGCCAAACAGGAGGTTAAAGGGACTGACTCTCCAAGTGGGGAGAGTGTTAGTAAAGCGTCTGGAATGTTGCACCCGAGTAACAGGGTACGAAAACTGAGACATATTTGAACACGTCTCCCGATCACATGGTTGATCATACTCTAGGTCCCACATGCATGTTTTAGCTGAAGGAAGAATACCTTAAACCTGGGTAGTTGAAACCCGTGGAATGGGTACCATGCAATATGACTTCAAAGGGTCTTCATTTGCTCACCGAACCTCTCCAATCCTATCACTGCTGCGTTTATGCCCCTGTACACATGCTTGATTCTCTTTCGGAGACATAGCAATCCATAGGTTTTAAGATACTTACTAGTCAGGTACATTCTTAGGCATTTAATATGCGGTGTTGAGTCCATTTCGTTGAGCAAGGAGTAGCTCTTGTCTATTCCATATTTGGCTTAAGGAAATTTATCTGTGCTCATTTCAATCTCTGGTTTTATGCAGCACCCCAACTCACCTTTACCCTTAAGCAAGCATAAGTTGGTTTTCTAAATTTCAGACCCTGTTCTGTTCTGTAATTCAGTTCCTGTGTAGCCAAGTTTACATTCCGTGTATTAGTGATATCTTATGATGTTTCTTTTTCTGTGTGACTTATTTCAGTTAGAATCATCGTACCTGAATCCACTCATTATGCTGCTACGGGCCTGATGACATAGATTTCATTGCTGAGTGATACTGCATTGTACGTAAGTACCACAAGTTCTTTATCCATTTTTCACTTTCTGCGATGTTGAACTTGTACTGTAAACGAGGTTCTTGTAAACAGAGCCGTTCGAAACTTTGGGGTGGCTGTGTCTTTTTGATTTTAAATTCCCTAAGCTATAGGACCATAAGTGGAAGTGCCCTAGGCTCTGTTGCTTTGTTTTTTAGATGTTTCAGGAAACACCATACACTTCTCCCGAGTGTTTGTTGGCAATTTACATCCCGCCCATCAGCATAACTAGGCTCCCAGTTCTCCATGGCCTGTCCTGCCTTTCTGGATTTTACACTTTTTTCAGATGGCCCTTTTGACCGGGGGGAAGTGAGACTTCATTGTAGTGCAGATTTCCTTTGCAAGCTTGCTTGGTTGGCCAAAAAGGGCGTATGCGTTTTTTCCTGAATATATTCAGGAAAAAACGCATACGCCCTTTTTGGCCAAGTGCATCATTGTGGACGTTCTGCCTCTTTTCCTATGCTTTCAATGCAATTCCAGTCTACCTCCTGAAATCGGTTTCCTGCAATTCTGCCCCGCTTTCAAGTCCTCTTGGCAGCCTTACTTCAGTCTATTTTTGGACGATAGCTGTCATTTATAACTCTGCAGGTTTGTGAATTACAGTGCCCCTGAGCTCCTTTCTTAAACTCGCTTTCTTTTGAGCTGGCCGCAACACCGCAGGATGGCTTCAGGCCCTAATCTGGTTCCGGCACGGCACGCTGAGCCTTTGGTTATTTCCTCTTCCTAGTGGGAAATGAGAGTTAAATTTGCCCGTCCAGACACCTCCAGCTAGCCTCTCATTGGTTCTCGCTATTCCTGTTCATCTTCCGCAGAAATTGCAAACTGGGACAAACAGGAGGTTAAAGGCGCTGACTTTCCAAGTGGGGAGAGTGTTAGTAAAGCGTCTGGAATGTTGCACCCGAGTACCAGGGGAGGAAAACTGAGACATATTTGAACACGTCTCCCGTTCACATGGTTGATCATACTTGGGTTCCACATGCATGTTTTAGCTGAAGGAAGAATACCTAAAACCTGGGTAGTTGAAACCCGTGGAATGGGTACCATGCAATATGACTTCAAAGGGTCTTCATTTGCTCACCGAACCTCTCCAATCCTATCACTGCTGCGTTTATGCCCCTGTACACATGCTGGATTCTGTTTCGGAGACATAGCAATCCATAGGTTTTAAGATACTTACTAGTCAGGTACATTCTTAGGCGTTTAATATGCGGTGTTGAGTCCATTTCGTTGAGCAAGGAGTAGCTCTTGTCTATTCCATATTTGGCTTAAGGAACTTTATCTGTGCTCATTTCAATCTCTGGTTTTATGCAGCACCCCAACTCACCTTTCCCCTTAAGCAAGCATAAGTTGGTTTTCTAAATTTGAGACCCTGTTCTGTTCTGTAATTCAGTTCCTGTGTAGCCAAGTTTACATTCCGTGTATTAGTGATATCTTATGATGTTTCTTTTTCTGTGTGACTTATTTCAGTTAGAATCATCGTACCTGAATCCACTCATTATGCTGCTAAGGGCCTGATGACATAGATTTCATTGCTGAGTGATACTGCATTGTACGTAAGTACCACAAGTTCTTTATCCATTTTTCACTTTCTGCGATGTTGAACTTCTACTGTAAACGAGGTTCTTGTAAACAGAGCCGTTCGAAACTTTGGGGTGGCTGTGTCTTTTTGATTTTAAATTCCCTAAGCTATAGGACCATAAGTGGAAGTGCCCTAGGCTCTGTTGCTTTGTTTTTTAGATGTTTCAGGAAACACCATACACTTCTCCCGAGTGTTTGTTGGCAATTTACATCCCGCCCTTCAGCATAACAAGGCTCCCAGTTCTCCATGGCCTGTCCTGCCTTTCTGGATTTTACACTTTTTTCAGATGGCCCTTTTGACTGGGGGGAAGTGAGACTTCATTGTAGTGCAGATTTCCTTTGCAAGCTTGCTTGGTTGGCCAAAAAGGGCGTATGCGTTTTTTCCTGAATATATTCAGGAAAAAACGCATACGCCCTTTTTGGCCAAGTGCATCATTGTGGACGTTCTGCCTCTTTCCTATGCTTTCAATGCAATTCCAGTCTACCTCCTGAAATCGGTTTCCTGCAATTCTGCCCCGCTTTCAAGTCCTCTTGGCAGCCTTACTTCAGTCTATTTTTGGACGATAGCTGTCATTTATAACTCTGCAGGTTTGTGAATTACAGTGCCCCTGAGCTCCTTTCTTCAACTCGCTTTCTTGTGACCTGGCCGCAACACCGCAGGATGTCTTCAGGCCCTAATCTGGTTCTGGCACGGCACGCTGAGCCTTTGGTTAATTCCTCTTTCTGGTGGGAAATGAGAGTTAAATTTGCCCATCCAGACACCTCCAGCTAGTCTCTCATTGGTTCTCGCTATTCCTGTTCATCTTCCACAGAAATTGCAAACTGGGCCAAACAGGAGGTTAAAGGGACTGACTCTCCAAGTGGGGAGAGTGTTAGTAAAGCGTCTGGAATGTTGCACCCGAGTAACAGGGTACGAAAACTGAGACATATTTGAACACGTCTCCCGATCACATGGTTGATCATACTCTAGGTCCCACATGCATGTTTTAGCTGAAGGAAGAATACCTTAAACCTGGGTAGTTGAAACCCGTGGAATGGGTACCATGCAATATGACTTCAAAGGGTCTTCATTTGCTCACCGAACCTCTCCAATCCTATCACTGCTGCGTTTATGCCCCTGTACACATGCTTGATTCTCTTTCGGAGACATAGCAATCCATAGGTTTTAAGATACTTACTAGTCAGGTACATTCTTAGGCATTTAATATGCGGTGTTGAGTCCATTTCGTTGAGCAAGGAGTAGCTCTTGTCTATTCCATATTTGGCTTAAGGAAATTTATCTGTGCTCATTTCAATCTCTGGTTTTATGCAGCACCCCAACTCACCTTTACCCTTAAGCAAGCATAAGTTGGTTTTCTAAATTTCAGACCCTGTTCTGTTCTGTAATTCAGTTCCTGTGTAGCCAAGTTTACATTCCGTGTATTAGTGATATCTTATGATGTTTCTTTTTCTGTGTGACTTATTTCAGTTAGAATCATCGTACCTGAATCCACTCATTATGCTCCTACGGGCCTGATGACATAGATTTCATTGCTGAGTGATACTGCATTGTACGTAAGTACCACAACTTCTTTATCCATTTTTCACTTTCTGCGATATTGAACTTGTACTGTAAAGGAGGTTCTTGTAAACAGAGCCGTTCCAAACTTTGGGGTGGCTGTGTCTTTTTGAATTTAATTTCCCTAAGCTATAGGACCATAAGTGGAAGTGCCCTAGGCTCTGTTGCTTTGTTTTTTAGATGTTTCAGGAAACACCATACACTTCTCCCGAGTGGTTGTTGGGAATTTACATCCCGCCCATCAGCATAACAAGGCTCCCAGTTCTCCATGGCCTGTCCTGCCTTTCTGGATTTTACACTTTTTTCAGATGGCCCTTTTGACTGGGGGGAAGTGAGACTTCATTGTAGTGCAGATTTCCTTTGCAAGCTTGCTTGGTTGGCCAAAAAGGGCGTATGCGTTTTTTCCTGAATATATTCAGGAAAAAACGCATACGCCCTTTTTGGCCAAGTGCATCATTGTGGACGTTCTGCCTCTTTTCCTATGCTTTCAATGCAATTCCAGTCTACCTCCTGAAATCGGTTTCCTGCAATTCTGCCCCGCTTTCAAGTCCTCTTGGCAGCCTTACTTCAGTCTATTTTTGGACGATAGCTGTCATTTATAACTCTGCAGTTTTGTGAATTACAGTGCCCCTGAGCTCCTTTCTTCAACTCGCTTTCTTGTGACCTGGCCGCAACACCGCAGGATGTCTTCAGGCCCTAATCTGGTTCCGGCACGGCATGCTGAGCCTTTGGTTATTTCGTCCTCCTGGTGGGAAATGAGAGTTAAATTTGCCCGTCCAGACACCTCCAGCTAGTCTCTCATTGGTTCTCGCTATTCCTGTTCATCTTCTGCAGAAATTGCAAACTGGGCCAAACAGGAGGTTAAAGGGACTGACTCTCCAAGTCGGGAGAGTGTTAGTAAAGCGTCTGGAATGTTGCACCCGAGTACCAGGGTACGAAAACTGAGACATATTTGAACACGTCTCCCGATCACACGGTTGATCATACTCTAGGTTCCACATACATGTTTTAGCTGAAGGAAGAATACCTTAAACCTGGGTATTTGAAACCCGTGGAATGGGTACCATGCAATATGACTTCAAAGGGTCTTCATTTGCTCACCGAACCTCTCCAATCCTATCACTGCTGCGTTTATGCCCCTGTACACACGCTTGATTCTCTTTTGGAGACATAGCAATCCATAGGTTTTAAGATACTTACTAGTCAGGTACATTCTTAGGCGTTTAATATGGGGTGTTGAGTCCATTTCGTTGAGCAAGGAGTAGCTCTTGTCTATTCCATATTTGGCTTAAGGAACTTTATCTGTGCTCATTTCAATCTCTGGTTTTATGCAGCACCCCAACTCACCTTCCCCCTTAAGCAAGCATAAGTTGGTTTTCTAAACTTGAGACACTGTTCTGTTTTGTAATTCAGGTCATGTGTAGCCAAGTTCACATTCTGTGTATTAGTGATACCTTATGATGTTTCTTTTCTGTGTGACTTATTTCAGTTCGAATCATCATACCTGCATCCACTCATTATGCTGCTACGGGCCTGATGACATAGATTTCATTGCTGAGTGATATTGCATTGTACATAAGTACCACAAGTTCTTTATCCATTTTTCACTTTCTGCGATATTGAACTTGTACTGTAAACGAGGTTCTTGTAAACAGAGCCGTCCCAAACTTTGGGGTGGCTGTGTCTTTTTGATTTTAATTTCCCTAAGCTATAGGACCATAAGTGGAAGTGCCCTAGGCTCTGTTGCTTTGTTTTTTAGATGTTTCAGGAAACACCATACACTTCTCCAGAGTGGCTGTTGGCAATTTACATCCCGCCCATCAGCATAAGAAGGCTCCCAGTTCTCCATGGCCTGTCGTGCCTTTATGGATTTTACACTTTTTTCAGATGGCCCTTTTGACCGGGGGGAAGTGAGACTTCATTGTAGTGCAGATTTCCTTTGCAAGCTTGCTTGGTTGGCCAAAAAGGGCGTATGCGTTTTTTCCTGAATATATTCAGGAAAAAACGCATACGCCCTTGTTGGCCAAGTGCATCATTGTCGAGTTTCTGACTCTCTTCATATGCTTTCAATGCAATTCCAGTCTACCTCCTGAAATCGGTTTCCTGCAATTCTGCCTTGCTTTCAATGCCTCTTCATAGCCTTACCTCAATATATTTTTTAAAAATAGTTGGCCTTTATAACTCTGCAGGTTTTTGAATTGCAGTGGCCCTTAGCTCCATTTTTTAGCTCTTATTTTTGTGGTATTGCCCCATAACCAAAGGATTCCTTGAAGCCCTATTTTTCTTCTGGGGCACCTGCTGTGCCTTTGGTTAATTCTTCTTACTGATGTGATATTAGAGTGACATGTGCCCATTGAAACCGCTACAGCTAGTTTCTCACTGGTTCCCCCTATTCCCATTCATCCTCTGCACTAACTGCAGACTGTGCGATACCAGAACTTAAAGGCATTGACTCCATGTGGGGATGTTGTTAGTAAAGCGGCTGGAATGTCGATCCGGAGCCCCAGGAGAGGAAAAATGAGGTGCGTTTTAGAAACCTTTCCCGATCATATGGTATACCAGTCGCTGGGTTTCCCAAGCATGGTTTAGCTGTAGGAAGATTCCCTTCAACCTGGAGTGTTGGGACCCTTGGACTGAGTAGCATGAAGTATTGCATTAAACTTTCGGCAGTTGCTCACCAAAGCTCACCAATCCTGTCAGCCCCAAGTGTCCAGCCTTATGTCTTATCCAGCTGTGGGTTTATATGTGGTCAATCCAGGTTGCATCACAGCCCCTGAGCGAATTTTGTAAGAATTTTTCTCTCTTTCATTGTTTCAGCGTTTTGTTTTTAAAATTTATTTCTATAATGGGGTTTAGCTCCTTTTCACTGCTGTGTTTGTGCCGCTCTGCACACACTTGATTCCCTTATGGAGATATATCAATACATGGGTTTTAAGATTCTTATTCCTCAGATATATTTCTCTGCGGTGTATAGGGTGTGTTGAGGCCTGTTCATTGAGCAAGGTGTAGATCTTGTCTAATACCTATTTGGTTTATTGAACGGTATCTGTGCTAATTTCAAACTCTGGTTTTATGCATCACCCCACCTCTCCTTTCCCCTTAAGCTGACATAAGTGTGTTTTCTAAATGTGAGACACTGTTCTGTTCTGTAATTCATTTCTTGTGCAGCCATATTTACCCTCCCTCTATAAGTGATATCTTATGATATGTTTCTTTTTCTGTTTGACTTATTTCAAGTAGTATTATCGGACCTAAATCCACTCTTTATCCTTCTACTAGCCTTATTACATTGATTTCATGGTGAAGAGATATTCCATTGTACATAAGTACCACATCTTCTTTATCCATTGTTCTCTTTCCTGGGATATTTAAGGTGTACTGAAGTTGAGGTTCTTGTAAACAGAGTAGCCCTAAACTGTGGTGTGCTTGTGTCTTGTTGATTTTTAGACTTCCCTAGATATACTCCCATGATTGGAAGTGTCCTATGCTCTGTAGCTCTGTTTTTTAGATGATTTAGGAACCACCATACACTTCTCCAGAGTGGCTCTCGGCAGTTCACACACTGCCCATCAGCGTATAAAGGCTCCCTGTTCTCCATGGCCTGTCCTGCATTTCTGGTTTTTACAATTTTTTAGGATGGCCCTTTTGACCGGTGGGAAGTGAGACTTCTTTGTTGTGCACATTTGCATTGCTTGCTTGCTTCGTTGCCCATAAAGTGCGTATGCGTTTTTTCCTGAATATATTCAGGAAAAAACGCATACGCCCTTTTGGGCCAACTGCATCATTGTCGAAATTCTGCCGCTTTTCATGTGCGTTAAAGACGAGTCCAATCTATCTCTTGAAATCTGTTTCTTGCAATTCTGTCTTGCATTCAGATCCTCTTCTTTGCCTTACCTCAACATATTTTTGGACGTTAGTTTTCATTTATAACTCTGCAGGTTTGTGAATTGCAGTGACCCTGAGCTCCATTTTTTAAGTTGCTCTTTTGTGAGCTGGCCTCAAACCCGCAGGATTGCTTCAGGCCCTATTTTGGCTCCGGCGAGGCAGGCTGAGCCTTTCTTTAATTCTTATTCTTAATGGGAAATTAGAGTGATATGTGCCCGTCCAAACCCCTACAACTCTTCTCTCATTGGTTCCCCCTCTTCCCGTTCATCCTCCTCACAATTTGCAAAATGTGTGAAACAGAAGTTTAAATGTGCTGATTCTCCAAGTGGGGAGATTCTAAGTAGCGTGGCTGGAATGGTGAACAGGAGCACCAGGAGAGGATAAATGAGGTGCATTTTAGACACATCTCCCGATCACATGGTGTACAGTCCTCTGGGTTTTCCATGCATGTTTTAGCTGTAGGAAGATCCCTTGAACCTGCAGATTTGGGACCCATTGAATGGGTACCAGGTAGTATTACTTTAAAGGGTGTGCATTTCCTCACCCAACCTCACATTTCTCTTAGCGCAAACAGTTTCCAGCCTTATGTCTCATCCTGCTGTGGGTCTAGATGTATTCAATCCATGTTGCATCACCGTCCCTGAGGAAAAGTTGTAAGAGGTTTTCTCTGTCTCTCTGTCGTTTATTTTTTTCAATTTATTACTATATTGGTTACAGCTGATTTTCAAAGCTCTGTTTCTTGCTGCTGTACATCCACTTGATTCGCGTACAGAGAGACATCAATAAATTCTTTTTCAGATTCTTACCAGTCGTATATATTCTTTTCCGGTGACTTGAGTGTGCTGAGTGCAGTTCTTTTAGCTACCGTGTAGGCCTTGTTGATTATCAGTTTGGTATTTGGAATGGTATCTTTGCTAATTTCAACCTCCTGGATGATGCCTCACCCCTCCCCACCTTTCCCGTTTAGCAGCCTTATGCGTGTTTTCTACATATTTGACTATGTTTTTGTTTTGTAATTTATTTCATGTGTAGCCATTTTGGATTCCACCTTTAAGTGATATCTTATGATATGTGTCGTTTTCTTTTTGAATTCTGTCACTTAGAATGATCATACGTAACTCCTCCGGAGTTGTTACAACTGGCCATATTTCATTGATTTCCAGGCTGAATAATATTCCACTCTACCTAAGTACCACATCTCTATCCATTTTTTCCCTCCAGAGACATTTAAGTTATATCCTAGTCGAGGATCTTTTAAACAGAGAGGGGGTAAACATTGGGGTGCCTGTGTCCTCTCGATTTTTGTTTTTCCCAAGATATACGCCCATGAGTGCAAGTGCCCTATGCTCTGTAGCTCATTTTTTAGATGCTTTAGTAAACACAATACACTTCTCCAGAATGGCCGTTGGCAATATACATTTCCACTATAAGTCTCACAGGGCTCCCTCTTCTCGTTGCCCTGTCCTGCATTTCTGTTGTTTACGCTTTATGAGGATGGCTCTTCTGACTGATGCGAAGTGATATCTTTTGTAGTATTGACTTCCAGTGCCCACCTGTTTGGTTGGCTAAAAAAGTGTATGCCCTTTTCTTGAATATATACAGAAAAGAACGCATACACCCTTTTTGGCCAACTGCAATGTTGGCAATGTTCAGCTCCTTTTCTTGTGCTTAATGGCGAGTCCTTTCTACCTCCTCAAATCCCTTTCCTGCCATTCTCCCTTGCTTACAAGTCCTTTTCTCTGACTTTCCTCAAGACATTTTTCAGTGATGGATATTTTCAACTCTGCAGTTTTGTGAATTTTACTGCCCCTGAGTTCCATTGTTCAACTCGTGTTTATGGGAACTGGCCACAAAGCAGCGGGATTTCCTCAAGCCCTATACTGTTTCCATGGGCAACCCTAGCCTTTGGTCAATTCGTCTTCCTGATTGGAAATTAGAGTGACATGTGCCTGTCTGAACACCTAGGACTTGTCTCTCATTGTTCCTCATCCTTCCGCTTCATCCTCTGGACAAATTCCAAACTGTACGCAACAGGATGTTGACAGTGCTGACATCTCCAAGTGGGGAGACTGTTAGTAAAGACGCTGGAGGGGTGAACCCGAGCACCAGGAGATGAGGAGATGAGATGCCTTTTCCAAACTCTTCCCGATCAGACGGTATACCATCCTCTGGGTGTGACAGACATGTTTTAGCAGTAGGAAGAGTCCCATTCATGTAAGGAGAACACCAGGGCTTTTTCAAAATCAGTGTCTCCCCGAAACCCAAACTGGGGAAGTTTTTAAGCTACGGCTACACATATGTTCATTAAGGGCCTTGGGAAGTAGGCAGAGTCCAAACTTTAGATGATTGAAGTCTTCAGGGTCAGAAGCACTCACCACCAGCTTCCCTTAGGCTACACTTTAACTGTCATTGATAGATGATGTCAATAAAAATATCTATTCTTTTTCAGATTATTTCCCCTTATAGGTTATTGCAAAATGTTGAGTGTAGTTCCCTGTGCTATACAGTAGTTCCTTGTTGATGATCTATTTTATACATAGCAGTGTGTATGTGTTCATTCCAAACTGTTAATTTATCCCTCCTCCCACCTTTCCCCTTTGGTAATAATAAATTATAAGATTTTATACTTCTCAGAAATGGGGGAGCTGAAAGAGAGGTATCATTTTCAATGGAAAAGCATTTAAAACAAGATTGAAGGTTTAACCAAGATTATTAGCTGTACATCCTTGGAAAGAAATCACTTCGTTTCTCTAATATTGACCTGACAAATAAGACAAACCTTTTCACTGAACTTGCTTATAAAAAGTGATGGAAATATCAAATGGAAGTGTTAAAAACATCTTATTTTACCCAAGCCTTATACACTGTTCTATGTTAACTACAGTTTGGCTCACACATCTGTTCATTGAGGTTACAATAGTCTCAATTTCTGTTACTGATCCTCCAGAGTGGACCCCAACAAGTGTCCCCCTGCCCAGTGTCATTGGGGCCAACAGATCGAGACTGAGTTTGGTTCACAAGCAAAGGAAACTTTATATTTTGATCAGAGAATGGAGAGGTGAGAGCATGCACTACCCCGTGGGCTGTGGGCTGGGCTGCTGTGTAGAGATCCTGTCAGAGTCAGCGGGAGGGAGGGAGGCGGCGGAGCTCTCGAGGGCCGGGTTGGCTGTAGCTCAGGCTCTATATCGTGGAGTCTGCACTGGGCCCCAGGAGCTGAGGTGTCGACCCAGCCATTCTGCACTAGGAAATCTGGTCTGAAGTGCCGGGTGTGGAACCTCTGCATGCGGGACCCTAGGAGCACGTGAAATTAGACAAAGCACAAAGGATAAAAAAGGTTAGACTTGACTTTATTGCCCAGATTCTATTTTTATCTCCCAGGGATTTTTAATGGGCTTTGCTGGGGACAAACCCCTCCTCTGCCTTTTGTCCCGTTCCTCATTCTTGGAGTGCTGAGGGTGCAGACCCTTCTTCTGTAACTGCTGAGTGCTGAGTTGGGAGCCCTCATACCCTGGGGCGAGGGTCAGAGCTTCTCCCCAGCAGCCTCCCGGTGACGTTGATTGTCCCCAGGACCCCTGCCTCCCTGCTCGTCCACCTGAGCACCAGCATTGGAAGTGTTATAGATTCTAATGACCTTTAAGGGTCCAGGAAAGAGATGTGCAGAGACGCTGTGGGGGCCGGTTTCACCCCGCCCCACATTTGTTCGGCCACCTTAGGCTGACCGTCTCTGCCAGCCTAGATGCTCTGACCAGTAGTCTGCGCTTTCTTCAGTTAGGCCCCTGAATTAACGTACAAAGAGCACCAGGTGTCAGAGCCCTGCCCGCTCAACTCCCAGACAGTCCAGGGTCAGTGGTGATCAAGGACCATGATGGCTACTGAGTCAACAGCCTTTTGAAGTAAACAGGAGTCCAGCCGGTCTTATTGGCCACCATCATCACGGTGTCTGTAGGCTTTTCTATGGTGACAGTGTGGTATACTGTTCCCCCGCCAAGATTATTAGCTCCCCTCTGGGTGCAGTAAGTCCTGCAAGCAGTAGTCTACTCTTTTGGGACACACTCTTGTTGTTTTATGAGAGAAACTCCAGGTCAAGTGATGTTCACACGAGTCGTCATGGTGCCCTGTTGCCCCAGGTTATCTCTCTGGATGTTGGAGTTGGAGGGCCTCCTCACTCGAGGTCGGTGTGCCCACGGAGCGAACCCTGCAACTTCAGGGCATGGTTGGTGGTTAGGATCACCACGTGGGGTCCTTTTCCCTTAGGAGGGAGGTGGCCTTTTGGGCTGCTGATTTCCAGGTTTTTAGATACCGCCAGTATCTTGGCCAGATGTGGCAGTGGGCCAAGCCCCTTAGTGACCGTAGTTTATCCTACCTGGATGGCATTCTTGCATTGTTCCATTTCAAGTGGTCCCAGTTTTTGCACTAATTCTCCAATGGCGATTCACCTTTCACCGGGAATGTAAAGGTCAAAGGGTTTAGCTAAATTAGGGAGTTCCAGGGCAAGGGTCTGAATTGACTGCTCTTTCCATTCTTGAAAGGCCACTTCTGGATTCTATTCAAAAGGATCATCATCTTTTCCTTTCAGTGTTTCATATAGAGGCCCAGCTAGTAGACTGTAGCTAGGGATCCAGAAGCAGCAAACCCTGGCCTCCCCAGGAACCCCTAAGCTGTCTTCTAGTTTTAGAAAGGGGTAAGGCTGAAAATGGTTTCTTCCCTTTCCTGGGATGGGCTTCTCTGACCTTCTGTGAGAATGAAGCCCAGGCAGGTCACCGCAGTCTGTGATATTTGAGCTTTTTCTTGGACAACTTCTATCCTTTATTGGCTTGGTAGTTCAGAGGCCTCCTTAGTAGGGCTGGTGATCAGAATGTCGTCTGCATATTGAAGGAGGGTTTCCTTTTCCAGAGGTAGAACTTTTAGGTCTTTAGCTAAGCTTTCCCCAAAGATGGTGTGGGAATTTTTGCACCCTTGGGGCCAGACGGCCCGGAAGTATTGTTTTAGTTGTATGTTGAGTCCTGCCACTCACAAGCCAAAATTTCTTGTGACTCTGGGACTAATGGAATACAAAAGAAGGCATCATTGAAGACTAATACAGAATACCATGCCCTGGTGGTTGGTAGAATGACCAGCAGGGTGTAGGAATTAGGAGCAACTGGAGGTATATCCTCGGTGGCTTCACTGACTGTCCTGACATCCTTTACCAGGTCCCCAGCAGCCCATGGGGCTCTCGTGGTCAGACCAATCCCAGAATATGGAGCTCACCTGGGCAGGTACCCCACCCCCACCCCAGCCCACGGGGCTCTCGTGGTCAGGCCCCTCCCAGGATACAGAGCTACCCTTGCAGGTACCGTGGCAGGGCTGGGCACACAGGAACCGTGCACATAGCCCTCATTGCAGAGCACCCCCAGCTCACCTGTCGCTCAGAGCTGACACAGAGCACCTCAGAGCAGGACTTGAACTAACAAACAGCAGCTGCGACAGGTCTGTGACCCTGGGCATCACTCCGTGAGGCCTCCCTCCACCTGGTCTTCCAGAGACTTCCACTGCACCCGGGGCACCAGGCCTCTGTCTCCAACCACCACCCACCCCTCCTCTCCCTGACTCCTGGGTTCCTCTCATTAGGAGAGGGTTTTCTTGAAGTTGTCTCCCACTCATGGGCCAGATAAAATGATTAGAAAACAAGCCAAAGCTGCAGCCCCTTGTCTATCCTGACTCTCAGGAGCCCACACCTGTTCCTTGGACCTGGCCGGTTCAGCAAGTTCCATTTTCTGCAACTGTGAGCCCCTGAGGGGTGATGATTGGCTGACCTGGGCAGCCTTACCGTGCCGGCCAGCCCTCCCCAGGTGTGCCTGGGTTGAGATCAATATAAATACCACTCCAGGCAGCAAGAGCCCCTGCAGCCGTGCCTGACGCCATTTTCTCTGCCCTGTCAGCAGTCTCGGGGCTGGGCTGGTGGGAGGGAGTGAGAGGCCACGGCTTTGTGGGTGGCCCAGTGTGAGTGGGGCTCTGCTGGACTTTCTGCAGCAGTTGCCAGGCTGCCACCTGCTAAAGAAGAGGATGTGTCACCCATACCTGCTGCTGGAATTTCTCCCTGGGCAGAGGTGAGGAAGGAAAAAAGCAGTGGGGGCAGGGACAGGACGGGTATCTCAGGCAGGGAAATGGAAATCTTCCAGAAGAGCACCCAGGGCCAGGACCATCCTGGCTGGCCTGCAGGCACCAAGTCGGCCGGCATGCTGTCACTCGTGTGGCTCTATGGCCCTTCCTCTAGGCTTTCAAGTCCTTGTATATATTCAGGTGTTTTACCTGGGACGGGTGGGAATAGTTCAGCAGCAACTGGCCTGGGGCTCAGCTCACGTTTACTCACAGATGCCTCGGCACGGTGCCCCAGCTTTGCAATGAGGACGCTTGTTGCGTGGGGGCTGCTGGCTGAATGGGAGACGATTCCCCACCACTGACCAACTTCAGAATTGTTTACAACTGGAGCAAGTGCCCTGATACGGTTTTCCTCTGTGTAACTGGTGGGTTCTGTGTTTTTTTTCTCTTTTTCGTTTTTGGTTCAAGGTAGATTTTATTCCTCTTTTTTGTATTTACAGATATAAGCATGGAAATAATTTATTCATATAAATACATGTATGTGCAGGGAATAATTGTTTTTTCTGTTTTATTTTTTAAATTTTATTTCTTTTTAATTTTGAATTTTATTTTATATTTTTATACAGCAGGTTCTTATTGGTTATCTATTTTATACATATAAATGTATACATGCCAATCCCAGTCTCTCAACTCCTCCCACCACCACCCCCCCAACAGCTTTCCCCCCTTGTTGTCCATACGTTTGTTGTCTACATCTGTTGCTCTATTTATGCCTTGCAAAATGGTTAATCTGTACAGTTTTTCTAGGTCCCACATATATGCATGAATATACAAGATTTGTTTTTCTCTTTCTGACTTACTTCACTCTGTATGACAGTCTCTAGATCCATCGACGTCTCTACAAATGACCCAATTTCATTCCTTTTCATGGCTTAGTAATATTCCATTTTATATATGTACCACAGCTTTATGCATTCGTCTGTCTGTGGGCATTTAGGTTGCTTTCATTACCTCGATATTGTAAATAGTGATGCAATGAACATTGCGGTGAATGACTCTTTTTGATTTATGGTTTTGTCTGGGTATATGTCCAGTACTGGGATTGCTGTATCATATGGTAATTCTATTGTTAGTTTCTTAAGAAATTCCATATTGTTCTCCATAATGACTGTATCAATTTATATTCCCAACAATAGTGGAAGAGGGTTCCTTTTCTCCACACCCTTTCCAGCATTTTTTGTTTGTAGATTTTCAATGATGCCTATTCTACCAGGTGTGAGGTGATACCTCATTGTTGAATCCATTTCGTTGAGCAAGGGGTAGCTCTTGTCTATTCCATATTTGGCTTATGGAACGGTATCTGTGCTAATTTCAAACTCTGCTTTTATGCAGCACCCCAACTCACCTTCCCCCTTACGCAGGCATAAGTTGGTTTTCTAAACTTGAGACCCTGTTCTGTTTTGTAATTCAGTTCATGTGTAGCCAAGTTCACATTCCGTGTATTAGTGATACCTTATGATGTTTCTTTTTCTGTGTGACTTATTTCACTTAGAATCATCGTGCCTCAATGCACTCATTATGCTGGTACGGGCCTGGTGACATAGATTTCATTGCTGAGTGGTATTCTGTTGTACATAAGTACCGCAACTTCTTTATCCATTATTTGCTCTCTGGGATATTTAACTTGTGCCGTAGAAGAGATTTCTGTAAAAAGAGCCATCCCAAATTTTGGGGTTGCTGTGTCTTTTTGATATTAATTTCCCTAAGCTATAGGACCATAAGTGGAAGTGCCCTAGGCTCTGTTGCTTTGTTTTTTAGATGTTTCAGGAAACACCATACACATCTCCCGAGTGTCTGTTGGCAATTTACATCCCGCCCATCAGCATAACAAGGCTCCCAGTTCTCCATGGCCTGTCCTGCCTTTCTGGGTTTTACACTTTTTTCAGATGGCCCTTTTGACCGGGGGGAAGTGAGACTTCATTGTAGTGCAGATTTCCTTTGCAAGCTTGCTTGGTTGGCCAAAAAGGGCGTATGCGTTTTTTCCTGAATATATTCAGGAAAAAACGCATACGCCCTTTTGGCCAAGTGCATCATTGTGGACGTTCTGCCTCTTTTCCTATGCTTTCAGTGCAATTCCAGTCTACCTCCTGAAATCGGTTTCCTGCAATTCTGCCCCGCTTTCAAGTCCTCTTGGCAGCCTTACTTCAGTCTATTTTTGGACGATAGCTGTCATTTATAACTCTGCAGGTTTGTGAATTACAGTGCCCCTGAGCTCCTTTCTTCAACTCGCTTTCTTGTGACCTGGCCGCAACACCGCAGGATGGCTTCAGGCCCTAATCTGGTTCCGGCCCGGCACGCTGAGCCTTTGGTTCATTCCTCTTCTTGGTGGGAAATGAGAGTTAAATTTGCCCGTTCAGACACCTCCAGCTAGCCTCTCATTGGTTCTCGCTATTCCTGTTCATCTTCCGCAGAAATTGCAAACTGGGCCAAACAGGAGGTTAAAGGCACTGACTCTCCAAGTCGGGAGAGTGTTAGTAAAGCGTCTGGAATGTTGCACCCGAGTACCAGGGGAGGAAAACTGAGACATATTTGAACACGTCTCCCGTTCACATGGTTGATCATACTCTGGGTTCCACATGCATGTTTTAGCTGAAGGAAGAATACCTTAAACCTGGAGAGTTGAGACCCGTGGAATGGGTACCATGCAATATGACTTCAAAGGGTCTTCATTTGCTCACCGAACCTCTCCAATCCTATCACTGCTGCGTTTATGCCCCTGTACACACGCTTGATTCTCTTTTGGAGACATAGCAATCCATAGGTTTTAAGATACTTACTAGTCAGGTACATTCTTAGGCGTTTAATATGGGGTGTTGAGTCCATTTCGTTGAGCAAGGAGTAGCTCTTGTCTATTCCATATTTGGCTTAAGGAACTTTATCTGTGCTCATTTCAATCTCTGGTTTTATGCAGCACCCCAACTCACCTTTCCCCTTAAGCAAGCATAAGTTGGTTTTCTAAATTTGAGACCCTGTTCTGTTTTGGAATGCAGTTCCTGTGTAGCCAAGTTTACATTCCGTGTATTAGTGATATCTTATGATGTTTCTTTTTCTGTGTGACTTATTTCAGTTAGAATCATCGTACCTGAATCCACTCATTATGCTGCTAAGGGCCTGATGACATAGATTTCATTGCTGAGTGATACTGCATTGTACGTAAGTACCTCAAGTTCTTTATCCATTTTTCACTTTCTGTGATATTGAACTTGTACGGTAAACGAGGTTCTTGTAAACGGAGGCGTCCCAAACTTTGGGGTGGCTGTGTCTTTTTGATTTTAATTTCCCTAAGCTATAGGACCATAAGTGGAAGTGCCCTAGGCTCTGTTGCTTTGTTTTTTAGATGTTTCAGGAAACACCATACACTTCTCCCGAGTGGTTGTTGGCAATTTACATCCCACACATCAGCATAACAAGGCTCCCAGTTCTCCATGGCCTGTCCTGCCTTTCTGGATTTTACACTTTTTTCAGATGGCCCTTTTGACCGGGGGGAAGTGAGACTTCATTGTAGTGCAGATTTCCTTTGCAAGCTTGCTTGGTTGGCCAAAAAGGGCGTATGCGTTTTTTCCTGAATATATTCAGGAAAAAACGCATACGCCCTTTTTGGCCAAGTGCATCATTGTGGACGTTCTGCCTCTTTTCCTATGCTTTCAATGCAATTCCAGTCTACCTCCTGAAATCGGTTTCCTGCAATTCTGCCCCGCTTTCAAGTCCTCTTGGCAGCCTTACTTCAGTCTATTTTTGGACGATAGCTGTCATTTATAACTCTGCAGGTTTGTGAATTACAGTGCCCCTGAGCTCCTTTCTTCAACTCGCTTTCTTGTGAGCTGGCCGCAACACCGCAGGATGGCTTCAGGCCCTAATCTGGTTCCGGCACGGCACGCTGAGCCTTTGGTTAATTCCTCTTCCTGGTGGGAAATGAGAGTTAAATTTGCCCGTCAAGACACCTCCAGCTAGTCTCTCATTGGTTCTCGCTATTCCTGTTCATCTTCCACAGAAATTGCAAACTGGGCCAAACAGGAGGTTAAAGGGACTGACTCTCCAAGTCGGGAGAGTGTTCGTAAAGCGTCTGGAATGTTGCACCCGAGTACCAGGGTACGAAAACTGAGACATATTTGAACACGTCTCCCGTTCACATGGTTGATCATACTTGGGTTCCACATGCATGTTTTAGCTGAAGGAAGAATACCTTAAACCTGTGTATTTGAAACCCGTGGAATGGGTACCATGCAATATGACTTCAAAGGGTCTTCATTTGCTCACCGAACCTCTCCAATCCTATCACTGCTGCGTTTATGCCCCTGTACACATGCTTGATTCTCTTTCGGAGACATAGCAATCCATAGGTTTTAAGATACTTACTAGTCAGGTACATTCTTAGGCGTTTAATATGCGGTGTTGAGTCCATTTCGTTGAGCAAGGAGTAGCTCTTGTCTATTCCATATTTGGCTTAAGGAACTTTATCTGTGCTCATTTCAATCTCTGGTTTTATGCAGCACCCCAACTCACCTTTCCCCTTAAGCAAGCATAAGTTGGTTTTCTAAATTTGAGACCCTGTTCTGTTCTGTAATTCAGTTGCTGTGTAGCCAAGTTTACATTCCGTGTGTTACTGATATCTTATGATGTTTCTTTTTCTGTGTGACTTATTTCAGTTAGAATCATCATACCTGAATCCACTCATTGTGCTGCTAAGGGCCTGATGACACAGATTTCATTGCTGAGTGATATTGCTTTGTAAGTAAATACCACAAATTCTTTATCCATTTTTCAATTTCTGCGATGTTGAACTTGTACTGTAAACGAGGTTCTTGTAAACAGAGCCGTTCCAAACTTTGGGGTGGCTGTGTCTTTTTGATTTTAAATTCCCTAAGCTATAGGACCATAAGTGGAAGTGCCCTAGGCTCTGTTGCTTTGTTTTTTAGATGTTTTAGGAAACACCATACACTTCTCCCGAGTGTTTGTTGGCAATTTACATCCCGCCCATCAGCATAACAAGGCTCCCAGTTCTCCATGGCCTGTCCTGCCTTTCTGGATTTTACACTTTTTTCAGATGGCCCTTTTGACTGGGGGGAAGTGAGACTTCATTGTAGTGCAGATTTCCTTTGCAAGCTTGCTTGGTTGGCCAAAAAGGGCGTATGCGTTTTTTCCTGAATATATTCAGGAAAAAACGCATACGCCCTTTTTGGCCAAGTGCATCATTGTGGACGTTCTGCCTCTTTTCCTATGCTTTCAATGCAATTCCAGTCTACCTCCTGTAATCGGTTTCGTGCAATTCTGCCCCGCTTTCAAGTCCTCTTGGCAGCCTTACTTCAGTCTATTTTTGGACGATAGCTGTCATTTATAACTCTGCAGGTTTGTGAATTACAGTGCCCCTGAGCTCCTTTCTTCAACTCGCTTTCTTTTGAGCTGGCCGCAACACCGCAGGATGGCTTCAGGCCCTAATCTGGTTCCGGCACGGCACGCTGAACCTTTGGTTATTTCCTCTTCCTGGTGGGAAATGAGAGTTAAATTTGCCCGTCCAGACACCTCCAGCTAGCCTCTCATTGGTTCTCGCTATTCCTGTTCATCTTCCACAGAAATTGCAAACTGGGCCAAACAGGAGGTTAAAGGCGCTGACTTTTCAAGTGGGGAGAGTGTTAGTAAAGCGTCTGGAATGTTGCACCCGAGTACCAGGGGAGGAAAACTGAGACATATTTGAACACGTCTCCCGTTCACATGGTTGATCATACTTGGGTTCCACATGCATGTTTTAGCTGAAGGAAGAATACCTTAAACCTGGGTAGTTGAAACCCGTGGAATGGGTACCATGCAATATGACTTCAAAGGGTCTTCATTTGCTCACCGAACCTCTTCAATCCTATCACTGCTGCGTTTATGCCCCTGTACACATGCTTGATTCTCTTTCGGAGACATAGCAATCCATAGGTTTTAAGATACTTACTAGTCAGGTACATTCTTAGGCGTTTAATATGCGCTGTTGAGTCCATTTCGTTGAGCAAGGAGTAGCTCTTGTCTATTCCATATTTGGCTTAAGGAACTTTATCTGTGCTCATTTCAATCTCTGGTTTTATGCAGCACCCCAACTCACCTTTCCCCTTAAGCAAGCATAAGTTGGTTTTCTAAATTTGAGACCCTGTTCTGTTCTGTAATTCAGTTCCTGTGTAGCCAAGTTTACATTCCGTGTATTACTGATATCTTATGATGTTTCTTTTTCTGTGTGACTTATTTCAGTTAGAATCATCATACCTGAATCCACTCATTGTGCTGCTAAGTGCCTGATGACACAGATTTCATTGCTGAGTGATATTGCTTTGTAAGTAAATACCACATCTTCTTTATCCATTTTTCAATTTCTGCGATGTTGAACTTGTACTGTAAACGAGGTTCTTGTAAACAGAGCCGTTCCAAACTTTGGGGTGGCTGTGTCTTTTTGATTTTAAATTCCCTAAGCTATAGGACCATAAGTGGAAGTGCCCTAGGCTCTGTTGCTTTGTTTTTTAGATGTTTCAGGAAACACCATACACTTCTCCCGAGTGGTTGTTGGCAATTTACATCCCGCCCATCAGCATAACAAGGCTCCCAGTTCTCCATGGCCTGTCCTGCCTTTCTGGATTTTACACTTTTTTCAGATGGCCCTTTTGACCGTTGGGAAGTGAGACTTCATTGTAGTGCAGATTTCCTTTGCAAGCTTGCTTGGTTGGCCAAAAAGGGCGTATGCGTTTTTTCCTGAATATATTCAGGAAAATACGCATACACCCTTTTTGGCCAAGTGCATCATTGTGGACGTTCTGCCTCTTTTCCTATGCTTGCAATGCAATTCCAGTCTACCTCCTGAAATCGGTTTCCTGCAATTCTGCCCCGCTTTCAAGTCCTCTTGGCAGCCTTACTTCAGTCTATTTTTGGACGATAGCTGTCATTTATAACTCTGCAGGTTTGTGAATTACAGTGCCCCTGAGCTCCTTTCTTCAACTCGCTTTCTTGTGACCTGGCCGCAACACCGCAGGATGTCTTCAGGCCCTAATCTGGATCTGGCACGGCACGCTGAGCCTTTGGTTAATTCCTCTTCCTGGTGGGAAATGAGAGTTAAATTTGCCCATCCAGACACCTCCAGCTAGTCTCTCATTGGTTCTCGCTATTCCTGTTCATCTTCCACAGAAATTGCAAACTGGGCCAAACAGGAGGTTAAAGGGACTGACTCTCCAAGTGGGGAGAGTGTTAGTAAAGCGTCTGAAATGTTGCACCCGAGTACCAGGGTACGAAAACTGAGACATATTTGAACACATCTCCCGATCACATGGTTGATCATACTCTAGGTTCCACATGCATGTTTTAGCTGAAGGAAGAATACCTTAAACCTGGGTAGTTGAAACCCGTGGAATGGGTACCATGCAATATGACTTCAAAGGGTCTTCATTTGCTCACCGAACCTCTCCAATCCTATCACTGCTGCGTTTATGCCCCTGTACACATGCTTGATTCACTTTCAGAGACATAGCAATCCATAGGTTTTACGATACTTACTAGTCAGGTACATTCTTAGGCATTTAATATGCGGTGTTGAGTCCATTTCGTTGAGCAAGGAGTAGCTCTTGTCTATTCCATATTTGGCTTAAGGAACTTTATCTGTGCTCATTTCAATCTCTGGTTTTATGCAGCACCCCAACTCACCTTTACCCTTAAGCAAGCATAAGTTGGTTTTCTAAATTTGAGACCCTGTTCTGTTCTGTAATTCAGTTCCTGTGTAGCCAAGTTTACATTCCGTGTATTACTGATATCTTATGATGTTTCTTTTTCTGTGTGACTTATTTCAGTTAGAATCATCGTACCTGAATCCACTCATTATGCTGCTACGGGCCTGATGACATAGATTTCATTGCTGAGTGATACTGCATTGTACGTAAGTACCACAAGTTCTTTATCCATTTTTCACTTTCTGCGATGTTGAACTTCTACTGTAAACGAGGTTCTTGTAAACAGAGCCGTTCCGAACTTTGGGGTGGCTGTGTCTTTTTGATTTTAATTTCCCTAAGCTATAGGACCATAAGTGGAAGTGCCCTAGGCTCTGTTGCTTTGTTTTTTAGATGTTTCAGGAAACACCATACATTTCTCCCGAGTGTTTGTTGGCAATTTACATCCCGCCCTTCAGCATAACAAGGCTCCCAGTTCTCCATGGCCTGTCCTGCCTTTCTGGATTTTACACTTTTTTCAGATGGCCCTTTTGACCGGGGGGAAGTGAGACTTCATTGTAGTGCAGATTTCCTTTGCAAGCTTGCTTGGTTGGCCAAAAAGGGCGTATGCGTTTTTTCCTGAATATATTCAGGAAAAAACGCATACGCCCTTTTTGGCCAAGTGCATCATTGTGGACGTTCTGCCTCTTTTCCTATGCTTTCAATGCAATTCCAGTCTACCTCCTGAAATCGGTTTCCTGCAATTCTGCCCCGCTTTCAAGTCCTCTTGGCAGCCTTACTTCAGTCTATTTTTGGACGATAGCTGTCATTTATAACTCTGCAGTTTTGTGAATTACAGTGCCCCTGAGCTCCTTTCTTCAACTTGCTTTCTTTTGAGCTGGCCGCAACACCGCAGGATGGCTTCAGGCCCTAATCTGGTTCCGGTACGGCACGGCTGAGCCTTTGGTTAATTCCTCTTCCTGGTGGGAAATGAGAGTTAAATTTGCCCGTCCAGACACCTCCAGCTAGCCTCTCATTGGTTCTCGCTATTCCTGTTCATCTTCCGCAGAAATTGCAAACTGGGCCAAACAGGAGGTTAAAGGCGCTGACTTTCCAAGTGGGGAGAGTGTTAGTAAAGCGCCTGGAATGTTGTACCCGAGTACCAGGGGAGGAAAACTGAGACATATTTGAACACGTCTCCCGTTCACATGGTTGATCATACTTGGGTTCCACATGCATGTTTTAGCTGAAGGAAGAATACCTAAAACCTGGGTAGTTGAAACCCGTGGAATGGGTACCATGCAATATGACTTCAAAGGGTCTTCATTTGCTCACCGAACCTCTCCAATCCTATCACTGCTTCGTTTATGCCCCTGTACACATGCTTGATTCTCTTTCGGAGACATAGCAATCCATAGGTTTTAAGATACTTACTAGTCAGGTACATTCTTAGGCGTTTAATATGCGGTGTTGAGTCCATTTCGTTGAGCAAGGAGTAGCTCTTGTCTATTCCATATTTGGCTTAAGGAACTTTATCTGTGCTCATTTCAATCTCTGGTTTTATGCAGCACCCCAACTCACCTTTCCCCTTTAGCAAGCATAAGTTGGTTTTCTAAATTTGAGACCCTGTTCTGTTCTGTAATTCAGTTCCTGTGTAGCCCAGTTTACATTCCGTGTATTACTGATATCTTATGATGTTTCTTTTTCTGTGTGACTTATTTCAGTTAGAATCATCATACCTGAATCCACTCATTGTGCTGCTAAGGGCCTCATGACATAGATTTCATTGCTGAGTGATATTGCTTTGTAAGTGAATACCACAACTTCTTTATCCATTTTTCACTTTCTGCGATGTTGAACTTCTACTGTAAACGAGGTTCTTGTAAACAGAGCCGTTCCGAACTTTGGGGTGGCTGTGTCTTTTTGATTTTAATTTCCCTAAGCTATAGGACCATAAGTGGAAGTGCCCTAGGCTCTGTTGCTTTGTTTTTTAGATGTTTCAGGAAACACCATACACTTCTCCCGAGTGGTTGTTGGCAATTTACATCCCGCCCATCAGCATAACAAGGCTCCCAGTTCTCCATGGCCTGTCCTGCCTTTCTGGATTTTACACTTTTTTCAGATGGCCCTTTTGACCAGGGGGAAGTGAGACTTCATTGTAGTGCAGATTTCCTTTGCAAGCTTGCTTGGTTGGCCAAAAAGGGCGTATGCGTTTTTTCCTGAATATATTCAGGATAAAACGCATACGCCCTTTTTGGCCAAGTGCATCATTGTGGACGTTCTGCCTCTTTTCCTATGCTTTCAATGCAATTCCAGTCTACCTCCTGAAATCGGTTTCCTGCAATTCTGCCCCGCTTCCACGTCCTCTTGGCAGCCTTACTTCAGTCTATTTTTGGACGATAGCTGTCATTTATAACTCTGCAGGTTTGTGAATTACAGTGCCCCTGAGCTCCTTTCTTCAACTCGCTTTCTTTTGAGCTGGCCGCAACACCGCAGGATGGCTTCAGGCCCTAATCTGGTTCCGGCACGGCACGCTGAGCCTTTGGTTATTTCCTCTTCCTGGTGGGAAATGAGAGTTAAATTTGCCCGTCCAGACACCTCCAGCTAGCCTCTCATTGGTTTTCGCTATTCCTGTTCATCTTCCACAGAAATTGCAAACTGGGCCAAACAGGAGGTTAAAGGCGCTGACTTTTCAAGTGGGGAGAGTGTTAGTAAAGCGTCTGGAATGTTGCACCCGAGTACCAGGGGAGGAAAACTGAGACATATTTGAACACGTCTCCCGTTCACATGGTTGATCATACTTGGGTTCCACATGCATGTTTTAGCTGAAGGAAGAATACCTAAAACCTGGGTAGTTGAAACCCGTGGAATGGGTACCATGCAATATGACTTCAAAGGGTCTTCATTTGCTCACCGAACCTCTCCAATCCTATCACTGCTGCGTTTATGCCCCTGTACACATGCTTGATTCTGTTTCGGAGTCATAGCAATCCATAGGTTTTAAGATACTTAGTAGTCAGGTACATTCTTAGGCGTTTAATATGCGGTGTTGAGTCCATTTCGTTGAGCAAGGAGTAGCTCTTGTCTATTCCATATTTGGCTTAAGGAACTTTATCTGTGCTCATTTCAATCTCTGGTTTTATGCAGCACCCCAACTCACCTTTCCCCTTAAGCAAGCATAAGTTGGTTTTCTAAATTTGAGACCCTGTTCTGTTCTGTAATTCAGTTCCTGTGTAGCCAAGTTTACATTCCGTGTATTACTGATATCTTATGATGTTTCTTTTTCTGTGTGACTTATTTCAGTTAGAATCATCATACCTGAATCCACTCATTGTGCTGCTAAGGGCCTCATGACATAGATTTCATTGCTGAGTGATATTGCTTTGTAAGTGAATACCACAACTTCTTTATCCATTTTTCACTTTCTGCGATGTTGAACTTCTACTGTAAACGAGGTTCTTGTAAACAGAGCCGTTCCGAACTTTGGGGTGGCTGTGTCTTTTTGATTTTAATTTCCCTAAGCTATAGGACCATAAGTGGAAGTGCCCTAGGCTCTGTTGCTTTGTTTTTTAGATGTTTCAGGAAACACCATACACTTCTCCCGAGTGGTTGTTGGCAATTTACATCCCGCCCATCAGCATAACAAGGCTCCCAGTTCTCCATGGCCTGTCCTGCCTTTCTGGATTTTACACTTTTTTCAGATGGCCCTTTTGACCAGGGGGAAGTGAGACTTCATTGTAGTGCAGATTTCCTTTGCAAGCTTGCTTGGTTGGCCAAAAAGGGCGTATGCGTTTTTTCCTGAATATATTCAGGATAAAACGCATACGCCCTTTTTGGCCAAGTGCATCATTGTGGACGTTCTGCCTCTTTTCCTATGCTTTCAATGCAATTCCAGTCTACCTCCTGAAATCGGTTTCCTGCAATTCTGCCCCGCTTCCACGTCCTCTTGGCAGCCTTACTTCAGTCTATTTTTGGACGATAGCTGTCATTTATAACTCTGCAGGTTTGTGAATTACAGTGCCCCTGAGCTCCTTTCTTCAACTCGCTTTCTTTTGAGCTGGCCGCAACACCGCAGGATGGCTTCAGGCCCTAATCTGGTTCCGGCACGGCACGCTGAGCCTTTGGTTATTTCCTCTTCCTGGTGGGAAATGAGAGTTAAATTTGCCCGTCCAGACACCTCCAGCTAGCCTCTCATTGGTTTTCGCTATTCCTGTTCATCTTCCACAGAAATTGCAAACTGGGCCAAACAGGAGGTTAAAGGCGCTGACTTTTCAAGTGGGGAGAGTGTTAGTAAAGCGTCTGGAATGTTGCACCCGAGTACCAGGGGAGGAAAACTGAGACATATTTGAACACGTCTCCCGTTCACATGGTTGATCATACTTGGGTTCCACATGCATGTTTTAGCTGAAGGAAGAATACCTAAAACCTGGGTAGTTGAAACCCGTGGAATGGGTACCATGCAATATGACTTCAAAGGGTCTTCATTTGCTCACCGAACCTCTCCAATCCTATCACTGCTGCGTTTATGCCCCTGTACACATGCTTGATTCTGTTTCGGAGTCATAGCAATCCATAGGTTTTAAGATACTTAGTAGTCAGGTACATTCTTAGGCGTTTAATATGCGGTGTTGAGTCCATTTCGTTGAGCAAGGAGTAGCTCTTGTCTATTCCATATTTGGCTTAAGGAACTTTATCTGTGCTCATTTCAATCTCTGGTTTTATGCAGCACCCCAACTCACCTTTCCCCTTAAGCAAGCATAAGTTGGTTTTCTAAATTTGAGACCCTGTTCTGTTCTGTAATTCAGTTCCTGTGTAGCCAAGTTTACATTCCGTGTATTACTGATATCTTATGATGTTTCTTTTTCTGTGTGACTTATTTCAGTTAGAATCATCATACCTGAATCCACTCATTGTGCTGCTAAGGGCCTGATGACACAGATTTCATTGCTGAGTGATATTGCTTTGTAAGTAAATACCACAACTTCTTTATCCATTTTTCAATTTCTGCGATGTTGAACTTGTACTGTAAACGAGGTTCTTGTAAACAGAGCCGTTCCAAACGTTGGGGTGGCTGTGTCTTTTTGATTTTAAATTCCCTAAGCTATAGGACCATAAGTGCAAGTGCCCTAGGCTCTGTTGCTTTGTTTTTTAGATGTTTCAGGAAACACCATACACTTCTCCCGAGTGGTTGTTGGCAATTTACATCCCGCCCATCAGCATAACAAGGCTCCCAGTTCTCCATGGCCTGTCCTGCCTTTCTGGATTTTACACTTTTTTCAGATGGCCCTTTTGACCAGGGGGAAGTGAGACTTCATTGTAGTGCAGATTTCCTTTGCAAGCTTGCTTGGTTGGCCAAAAAGGGCGTATGCGTTTTTTCCTGAATATATTCAGGATAAAACGCATACGCCCTTTTTGGCCAAGTGCATCATTGTGGACGTTCTGCCTCTTTTCCTATGCTTTCAATGCAATTCCAGTCTACCTCCTGAAATCGGTTTCCTGCAATTCTGCCCCGCTTCCACGTCCTCTTGGCAGCCTTACTTCAGTCTATTTTTGGACGATAGCTGTCATTTATAACTCTGCAGGTTTGTGAATTACAGTGCCCCTGAGCTCCTTTCTTCAACTCGCTTTCTTTTGAGCTGGCCGCAACACCGCAGGATGGCTTCAGGCCCTAATCTGGTTCCGGCACGGCACGCTGAGCCTTTGGTTATTTCCTCTTCCTGGTGGGAAATGAGAGTTAAATTTGCCCGTCCAGACACCTCCAGCTAGCCTCTCATTGGTTTTCGCTATTCCTGTTCATCTTCCACAGAAATTGCAAACTGGGCCAAACAGGAGGTTAAAGGCGCTGACTTTTCAAGTGGGGAGAGTGTTAGTAAAGCGTCTGGAATGTTGCACCCGAGTACCAGGGGAGGAAAACTGAGACATATTTGAACACGTCTCCCGTTCACATGGTTGATCATACTTGGGTTCCACATGCATGTTTTAGCTGAAGGAAGAATACCTAAAACCTGGGTAGTTGAAACCCGTGGAATGGGTACCATGCAATATGACTTCAAAGGGTCTTCATTTGCTCACCGAACCTCTCCAATCCTATCACTGCTGCGTTTATGCCCCTGTACACATGCTTGATTCTGTTTCGGAGTCATAGCAATCCATAGGTTTTAAGATACTTAGTAGTCAGGTACATTCTTAGGCGTTTAATATGCGGTGTTGAGTCCATTTCGTTGAGCAAGGAGTAGCTCTTGTCTATTCCATATTTGGCTTAAGGAACTTTATCTGTGCTCATTTCAATCTCTGGTTTTATGCAGCACCCCAACTCACCTTTACCCTTAAGCAAGCATAAGTTGGTTTTCTAAATTTGAGACCCTGTTCTGTTCTGTAATTCAGTTCCTGTGTAGCCAAGTTTACATTCCGTGTATTACTGATATCTTATGATGTTTCTTTTTCTGTGTGACTTATTTCAGTTAGAATCATCATACCTGAATCCACTCATTGTGCTGCTAAGGGCCTGATGACACAGATTTCATTGCTGAGTGATATTGCTTTGTAAGTAAATACCACAACTTCTTTATCCATTTTTCAATTTCTGCGATGTTGAACTTGTACTGTAAACGAGGTTCTTGTAAACAGAGCCGTTCCAAACGTTGGGGTGGCTGTGTCTTTTTGATTTTAAATTCTCTAAGCTATAGGACCATAAGTGCAAGTGCCCTAGGCTCTGTTGCTTTGTTTTTTAGATGTTTCAGGAAACACCATACACTTCTCCCGAGTGGTTGTTGGCAATTTACATCCCGCCCATCAGCATAACAAGGCTCCCAGTTCTCCATGGCCTGTCCTGCCTTTCTGGATTTTACACTTTTTTCAGATGGCCCTTTTGACCGGGGGGAAGTGAGACTTCATTGTAGTGCAGATTTCCTTTGCAAGCTTGCTTGGTTGGCCAAAAAGGGCGTATGCGTTTTTTCCTGAATATATTCAGGAAAAAACGCATACGCCCTTTTTGGCCAAGTGCATCATTGTGGACGTTCTGCCTCTTTTCCTATGCTTGCAATGCAATTCCAGTCTACCTCCTGAAATCGGTTTCCTGCAATTCTGCCCCGCTTTCAAGTCCTCTTGGCAGCCTTACTTCAGTCTATTTTTGGACGATAGCTGTCATTTATAACTCTGCAGGTTTGTGAATTACAGTGCCCCTGAGCTCCTTTCTTCAACTCGCTTTCTTGTGACCTGGCCGCAACACCGCAGGATGTCTTCAGGCCCTAATCTGGTTCTGGCACGGCACGCTGAGCCTTTGGTTAATTCCTCTTCCTGGTGGGAAATGAGAGTTAAATTTGCCCATCCAGACACCTCCAGCTAGTCTCTCATTGGTTCTCGCTATTCCTGTTCATCTTCCACAGAAATTGCAAACTGGGCCAAACAGGAGGTTAAAGGGACTGACTCTCCAAGTGGGGAGAGTGTTAGTAAAGCGTCTGGAATGTTGCACCCGAGTACCAGGGTACGAAAACTGAGACATATTTGAACACGTCTCCCGATGACATGGTTGATCATACTCTAGGTTCCACATGCATGTTTTAGCTGAAGGAAGAATACCTTAAACCTGGGTAGTTGAAACCCGTGGAATGGGTACCATGCAATATGACTTCAAAGGGTCTTCATTTGCTCACCGAACCTCTCCAATCCTATCACTGCTGCGTTTATGCCCCTGTACACATGCTTGATTCTCTTTCAGAGACATAGCAATCCATAGGTTTTAAGATACTTACTAGTCAGGTACATTCTTAGGCATTTAATATGCGGTGTTGAGTCCATTTCGTTGAGCAAGGAGTAGCTCTTGTCTATTCCATATTTGGCTTAAGGAACTTTATCTGTGCTCATTTCAGTCTCTGGTTTTATGCAGCACCCCAACTCACCTTTCCCCTTAAGCAAGCATAAGTTGGTTTTCTAAATTTGAGACCCTGTTCTGTTCTGTAATTCAGTTCCTGTGTAGCCAAGTTTACATTCCGTGTATTAGTGATATCTTATGATGTTTCTTTTTCTGTGTGACTTATTTCAGTTAGAATCATCGTACCTGAATCCACTCATTATGCTGCTACGGGCCTGATGACATAGATTTCATTGCTGAGTGATACTGCATTGTACGTAAGTACCACAAGTTCTTTATCCATTTTTCACTTTCTGTGATATTGAACTTGTACGGTAAACGAGGTTCTTGTAAACGGAGGCGTCCCAAACTTTGGGGTGGCTGTGTCTTTTTGATTTTAATTTCCCTAAGCTATAGGACCATAAGTGGAAGTGCCCTAGGCTCTGTTGCTTTGTTTTTTAGATGTTTCAGGAAACACCATACACTTCTGCTGAGTGTCTGTTGGCAATTTACATCCCGCCCATCAGCATAACAAGGCTCCCAGTTCTCCATGGTCTGTCCTGCCTTTCTGGATTTTACACTTTTTTCAGATGGCCCTTTTGACCGGGGGGAAGTGAGACTTCATTGTAGTGCAGATTTCCTTTGCAAGTTTGCTTGGTTGGCCAAAAAGGGCGTATGCGTTTTTTCCTGAATATATTCAGGAAGAAATGCATACGCCCTTTTTGGCCAAGTGCATCATTGTGGACGTTCTGCCTCTTTTCCTATGCTTTCAATGCAATTCCAGTCTACCTCCTGAAATCGGTTTCCTGCAATTTTGCCCCGCTTTCAAATCCTCTTGGCAGCCCTACTGCAGGCTATTTTTGGACGATAGCTGTCATTTATAACTCTGCAGGTTTGTGAATTACAGAGACCCTGAGCTCCTTTCTTCAACTCGCTTTCTTTTGAGCTGGCCGCAACACCGCAGGATGTCTTCAGGCTCTAATCTGGTTCTGGCACGGCACACTGAGCCTTTGGTTAATTCCTCTTCCTGGTGGGAAATGAGAGTTAAATTTGCCCGTCCAGACACCTCCAGCTAGTCTCTCATTGGTTCTCGCTATTCCTGTTCATCTTCCGCAGAAATTGCAAACTGGGCCAAACAGGAGGTTAAAGGCGCTGACTCTCCAAGTGGGGAGAGTGTTAGTAAAGCGTCTGGAATGTTGCACCCGAGTACCAGGGGAGGAAAACTGAGACATATTTGAACACGTCTCCCGTTCACACGGTTGATCATACTCTGGGTTCCACATGCATGTTTTAGCTGAAGGAAGAATACCTTAAACCTGGGTAGTTGAAACCCGTGGAATGGGTACCATGCAATATGACTTCAAACGGTCTTCATTTGCTCACCGAACCTCTCCAATCCTATCACTGCTGCGTTTATGCCCCTGTACACACGCTTGATTCTCTTTCGGAGACATAGCAATCCATAGGTTTTAAGATACTTACTAGTCAGGTACATTCTTGGGCGTTTAATATGGGGTGTTGAGTCCATTTCGTTGAGCAAGGAGTAGCTCTTGTCTATTCCATATTTGGCTTAAGGAACTTTATCTGTGCTCATTTGAATCTCTGGTTTTATGCAGCACCCCTACTCACCTTTCCCCTTAAGCAAGCATAAGTTGGTTTTCTAAATTTGAGACCCTGTTCTGTTTTGGAATTCAGTTCCTGTGTAGCCAAGTTTACATTCCGTGTATTAGTGATATCTTATGATGTTTCTTTTTCTGTGTGACTTATTTCAGTTAGAATCATCGTAGCTGAATCCACTCATTATGCTGCTACGGGCCTGATGACATAGATTTCATTGCTGAGTGATACTGCATTGTACGTAAGTACCACAAGTTCTTTATCCATTTTTCACTTTCTGTGATATTGAACTTGTACGGTAAAGGAGGTTCTTGTAAACAGAGGCGTCCCAAACTTTGGGGTGGCTGTGTCTTTTTGATTTTAATTTCCCTAAGCTATAGGACCATAAGTGGAAGTGCCCTAGGCTCTGTTGCTTTGTTTTTTAGATGTTTCAGGAAACACCATACACTTCTCCAGAGTGTCTGTTGGCAATTTACATCCCGCCCATCAGCATAACAAGGCTCCCAGTTCTCCATGGCCTGTCCTGCCTTTCTGGATTTTACACTTTTTTCAGATGGCCCTTTTGACCGGGGGGAAGTGAGACTTCATTGTAGTGCAGATTTCCTTTGCAAGCTTGCTTGGTTGGCCAAAAAGGGCGTATGCGTTTTTTCCTGAATATATTCAGGAAAAAACGCATACGCCCTTTTTGGCCAAGTGCATCATTGTGGACGTTCTGCCTCTTTTCCTATGCTTTCAATGCAATTCCAGTCTACCTCCTGAAATCGGTTTCCTGCAATTCTGCCCTGCTTTCAAGTCCTCTTGGCAGCCTTACTTCAGTCTATTTTTGGACGATAGCTGTCATTTATAACTCTGCAGGTTTGTGAATTACAGTGCCCCTGAGCTCCTTTCTTCAACTCGCTTTCTTGTGACCTGGCCGCAACACCCCAGGATGTCTTCAGGCCCTAATCTGGTTCTGGCACGGCACGCTTAGCCTTTGGTTATTTCCTCTTCCTGGTGGGAAATGAGAGTTAAACTTGCCCGTCCAGACACCTCCAGCTAGTCTCTCATTGGTTCTCGCTATTCCTGTTCATCTTCCGCAGAAATTGCAAACTGGGCCAAACAGGAGGTTAAAGGCGCTGACTCTCCAAGTGGGGAGAGTGTTAGTAAAGTGTCTGGAATGTTGCACCCGAGTACCAGGGGAGGAAAACTGAGACATATTTGAACACGTCTCCCGTTCACATGGTTGATCATACTTGGGTTCCACATGCATGTTTTAGCTGAAGGAAGAATACCTTAAACCTGGAGAGTTAAGACCCGTGTAATGGGTACCATGCAATATGACTTCAAAGGGTCTTCATTTGCTCACCGAACCTCTCCAATCCTATCACTGCTGCGTTTATGCCCCTGTACACATGCTTGATTCTCTTTCGGAGACATAGCAATCCATAGGTTTTAAGATACTTACTAGTCAGGTACATTCTTAGGCGTTTAATATGCGGTGTTGAGTCCATTTCGTTGAGCAAGGAGTAGCTCTTGTCTATTTCATATTTGGCTTAAGGAACTTTATCTGTGCTCATTTCAATCTCTGGTTTTATGCAGCACCCCAACTCACCTTTCCCCTTAAGCAAGCATAAGTTGGTTTTCTAAATTTGAGACCCTGTTCTGTTCTGTAATTCAGTTCCTGTGTAGCCAAGTTTACATTCCGTGTATTACTGATATCTTATGATGTTTCTTTTTCTGTGTGACTTATTTCAGTTAGAATCATCATACCTGAATCCACTCATTGTGCTGCTAAGGGCCTGATGACACAGATTTCATTGCTGAGTGATATTGCTTTGTAAGTAAATACCACAACTTCTTTATCCATTTTTCACTTTCTGCGATGTTGAACTTGTAGTGTAAACGAGGTTCTTGTAAACAGAGCCGTTCCAAACTTTGGGGTGGCTGTGTCTTTTTGATTTTAATTTCCCTAAGCTATAGGACCATAAGTGGAAGTGCCCTAGGTTCTGTTGCTTTGTTTTTTAGATGTTTCAGGAAACACCATACACTTCTCCCGAATGTCTGTTGGCAATTTACGTCCCGCCCATCAGCATAACAAGGCTCCCAGTTCTCCATGGCCTGTCCTGCCTTTCTGGATTTTACACTTTTTTCAGATGGCCCTTTTGACCGGGGGGAAGTCAGACTTCATTGTAGTGCAGATTTCCTTTGCAAGCTTGCTTGGTTGGCCAAAAAGGGCGTATGCGTTTTTTCCTGAATATATTCAGGAAAAAACGCATACGCCCTTTTTGGCCAAGTGCATCATTGTGGACGTTCTGCCTCTTTTCCTATGCTTTCAATGCAATTCCAGTCTACCTCCTGAAATCGGTTTCCTGCAATTCTGCCCCGCTTTCAAGTCCTCTTGGCAGCCTTACTTCAGTCTATTTTTGGACGAAAGCTGTCATTTATAACTCAGCAGGTTTGTAAATTACAGTGCCCCTGAGCTCCTTTCTTCAACTCGCTTTCTTTTGAGCTGGCCGCAACACCGCAGGATGTCTTCAGGCTCTAATCTGGTTCTGGCACGGCACACTGAGCCTTTGGTTAATTCCTCTTCCTGGTGGGAAATGAGAGTTAAATTTGCCCGTCCAGACACCTCCAGCTAGTCTCTCATTGGTTCTCGCTATTCCTGTTCATCTTCCACAGAAATTGCAAACTGGGCCAAACAGGAGGTTAAAGGGACTGACTCTCCAAGTGGGGAGAGTGTTAGTAAAGCGTCTGGAATGTTGCACCCGAGTACCAGGGTACGAAAACTGAGACATATTTGAACACGTCTCCCGATCACATGGTTGATCATACTCTGGGTTCCACATGCATGTTTTAGCTGAAGGAAGAATACCTAAAACCTGGGTAGTTGAAACCCGTGTAATGGGTACCATGCAATATGACTTCAAAGGGTCTTCATTTGCTCACCGAACCTCTCCAATCCTATCACTGCTGCGTTTATGCCCCTGTACACATGCTTGATTCTGTTTCGGAGACATAGCAATCTATAGGTTTTAAGATACTTACTAGTCAGGTACATTCTTAGGCGTTTAATATGCGGTGTTGAGTCCATTTCGTTGAGCAAGGAGTAGCTCTTGTCTATTCCATATTTGGCTTAAGGAACTTTATCTGTGCTCATTTCAATCTCTGGTTTTATGCAGCACCCCGACTCACCTTTACCCTTAAGCAAGCATAAGTTGGTTTTCTAAATTTGAGACCCTGTTCTGTTCTGTAATTCAGTTCCTGTGTAGCCAAGTTTACATTCCGTGTATTACTGATAACTTATGATGTTTCTTTTTCTGTGTGACTTATTTCAGTTAGAATCATCATACCTGAATCCACTCATTGTGCTGCTAAGGGCCTGATGACATAGATTTCATTGCTGAGTGATATTGCTTTGTAAGTAAATACCACAACTTCTTTATCCATTTTTCACTTTCTGCGATGTTGAACTTGTACTGTAAACGAGGTTCTTGTAAACAGAGGCGTCCCAAACTTTGGGGTGGCTGTGTCTTTTTTATTTTAATTTCCCTAAGCTATAGGACCATAAGTGGCAGTGCCCTAGGCTCTGTTGCTTTCTTTTTTAGATGTTTCAGGAAACACCATACACTTCTCCCGAGTGTCTGTTGGCAATTTACATCCCGCCCATCAGCATAACAAGGCTCCCAGTTCTCCATGGCCTCTCCTGCCTTTCTGGATTTTACACTTTTTTCAGATGGCCCTTTTGACCGGGGGGAAGTGAGACTTCATTGTAGTGCAGATTTCCTTTGCAAGCTTGCTTGGTTGGCCAAAAAGGGCGTATGCGTTTTTTCCTGAATATATTCAGGATAAAACGCATACGCCCTTTTTGGCCAAGTGCATCATTGTGGACGTTCTGCCTCTTTTCCTATGCTTTCAATGCAATTCCAGTCTACCTCCTGAAATCGGTTTCCTGCAATTCTGCCCCGCTTTCAAGTCCTCTTGGCAGCCTTACTTCAGTCTATTTTTGGACGATAGCTGTCATTTATAACTCTGCAGGTTTGTGAATTACAGTGCCCTGAGCTCCTTTCTTCAACTCGCTTTCTTGTGAGCTGGCCGCAACTCCGCAGGATGGCTTCAGGCCCTAATCTGGTTCCGGCACGGCACGCTGAGCCTTTGGTTAATTCCTCTTCCTGGTGGGAAATGAGAGTTAAATTTGCCCGTCCAGACACCTCCAGCTAGTCTCTCATTGGTTCTCGCTATTCCTGTTCATCTTCCGCAGAAATTGCAAACTGGGCCAAACAGGAGGTTAAAGGCGCTGACTCTCCAAGTGGGGAGAGTGTTAGTAAAGCGTCTGGAATGTTGCACCCGAGTACCAGGGGAGGAAAACTGAGACATATTTGAACATGTCTCCCGTTCACACGGTTGATCATACTCTGGGTTCCACATGCATGTTTTAGCTGAAGGAAGAATACCTTAAACCTGGAGAGTTGAGACCCGTGAAATGGGTACCATGCAATATGTCTTCAAAGGGTCTTCATTTGCTCACCGAACCTCTCCAATCCTATCACTGTTGCGTTTATGCCCCTGTACACATGCTTGATTCTCTTTTGGAGACATAGCAATCCATAGGTTTTAAGATACTTACTAGTCAGGTACATTCTTAGGCGTTTAATATGGGGTGTTGAGTCCATTTCGTTGAGCAAGTAGTAGCTCTTGTCTATTCCATATTTGGCTTAAGGACCTTTATCTGTGCTCATTTCAATCTCTGGTTTTATGCAGCACCCCAACTCACCTTTACCCTTAAGCAAGCATAAGTTGGTTTTCTAAATTTGAGACCCTGTTCTGTTTTGGAATGCAGTTCCTGTGTAGCCAAGTTTACATTCCGTGTATTAGTGATATCTTATGATGTTTCTTTTTCTGTGTGACTTATTTCAGTTAGAATCATCGTACCTGAATCCACTCATTATGCTGCTATGGGCCTGATGACATAGATTTCATTGCTGAGTGATACTGCATTGTACGTAAGTGCCACAAGTTCTTTATCCATTTTTCACTTTCTGTGATATTGAACTTGTACGGTAAATGCGGTTCTTGTAAACGGAGGCGTCCCAAACTTTGGGGTCGCTGTGTCTTTTTGATTTTAATTTCCCTAAGCTATAGGACCATAAGTGGAAGTGCCCTAGGCTCTGTTGCTTTGTTTTTTAGATGTTTCAGGAAACACCATACACTTCTCCTGAGTGTCTGTTGGCAATTTAAATCCCGCCCATCAGCATAACAGGGCTCCCAGTTCTCCATGGCCTGTCCTGCCTTTCTGGATTTTACACTTTTTTCAGATGGACCTTTTTACCGGGGAGAAGTGAGACTTCATTGTAGTGCAGATTTCCTTTGCAAGTTTGCTTGGTTGGCCAAAAAGGGCGTATGCGTTTTTTCCTGAATATATTCAGGAAAAAACGCATACGCCCTTTTTGGCCAAGTGCATCATTGTGGACGTTCTGCCTCTTTTCCTATGCTTTCAATGGAATTCCAGTCTACCTCCTGAAATCGGTTTCCTGCAATTCTGCCCCGCTTTCAAATCCTCTTGGCAGCCTTACTTCAGTCTATTTTTGGACGATAGCTGTCATTTATAACTCTGCAGGTTTGTGAATTACAGTGCCCCTGAGCTCCTTTCTTCAACTCACTTTCTTTTGAGCTGGCCGCAACACCGCAGGATGTCTTCAGGCTCTAATCTGGTTCTGGCACGGCACACTGAGCCTTTGGTTAATTCCTCTTCCTGGTGGGAAATGAGAGTTAAATTTGCCCATCCAGACACCTCCAGCTAGTCTCTCATTGGTTCTCGCTATTCCTGTTCATCTTCCACAGAAATTGCAAACTGGGCCAAACAGGAGGTTAAAGGGACTGACTCTCCAAGTGGGGAGAGTGTTAGTAAAGCGTCTGGAATGTTGCACCCGAGTACCAGGGTACGAAAACTGAGAAATATTTGAACACGTCTCCCGATCACATGGTTGATCATACTCTGGGTTCCACATGCATGTTTTAGCTGAAGGAAGAATACCTAAAACCTGGGTAGTTGAAACCCGTGTAATGGGTACCATGCAATATGACTTCAAAGGGTCTTCATTTGCTCACCGAACCTCTCCAATCCTATCACTGCTGCGTTTATGCCCCTGTACACATGCTTGATTCTGTTTCGGAGACATAGCAATCTATAGGTTTTAAGATACTTACTAGTCAGGTACATTCTTAGGCGTTTAATATGCGGTGTTGAGTCCATTTCGTTGAGCAAGGAGTAGCTCTTGTCTATTCCATATTTGGCTTAAGGAACTTTATCTGTGCTCATTTCAATCTCTCGTTTTATGCAGCACCCCGACTCACCTTTACCCTTAAGCAAGCATAAGTTGGTTTTCTAAATTTGAGACCCTGTTCTGTTCTGTAATTCAGTTCCTGTGTAGCCAAGTTTACATTCCGTGTATTACTGATAACTTATGATGTTTCTTTTTCTGTGTGACTTATTTCAGTTAGAATCATCATACCTGAATCCACTCATTGTGCTGCTAAGGGCCTGATGACATAGATTTCATTGCTGAGTGATATTGCTTTGTAAGTAAATACCACAACTTCTTTATCCATTTTTCACTTTCTGCGATGTTGAACTTGTACTGTAAACGAGGTTCTTGTAAACAGAGGCATCCCAAACTTTGGGGTGGCTGTGTCTTTTTGATTTTAATTTCCCTAAGCTATAGGACCATAAGTGGCAGTGCCCTAGGCTCTGTTGCTTTCTTTTTTAGATGTTTCAGGAAACACCATACACTTCTCCCGAGTGTCTGTTGGCAATTTACATCCCGCCCATCAGCATAACAAGGCTCCCAGTTCTCCATGGCCTGTCCTGCCTTTCTGGATTTTACACTTTTTTCAGATGGCCCTTTTGACCGGGGGGAAGTGAGACTTCATTGTAGTGCAGATTTCCTTTGCAAGCTTGCTTGGTTGGCCAAAAAGGGCGTATGCGTTTTTTCCTGAATATATTCAGGAAAAAACGCATACGCCCTTTTTGGCCAAGTGCATCATTGTGGACGTTCTGCCTCTTTTCCTATGCTTTCAATGCAATTCCAGTCTACCTCCTGAAATCGGTTTCCTGCAATTCTGCCCCGCTTTCAAGTCCTCTTGGCAGCCTTACTTCAGTCTATTTTTGGACGATAGCTGTCATTTATAACTCTGCAGGTTTGTGAATTACAGTGCCCCTGAGCTCCTTTCTTAAACTCGCTTTCTTGTGAGCTGGCCGCAACTCCGCAGGATGGCTTCAGGCCCTAATCTGGTTCCGGCACGGCACGCTGAGCCTTTGGTTAATTCCTCTTCCTGGTGGGAAATGAGAGTTAAATTTGCCCGTCCAGACACCTCCAGCTAGTCTCTCATTGGTTCTCGCTATTCCTGTTCATCTTCCGCAGAAATTGCAAACTGGGCCAAACAGGAGGTTAAAGGCGCTGACTCTCCAAGTGGGGAGAGTGTTAGTAAAGCGTCTGGAATGTTGCACCCGAGTACCAGGGGAGGAAAACTGAGACATATTTGAACACGTCTCCCGTTCACATGGTTGATCATACTTGGGTTCCACATGCATGTTTTAGCTGAAGGAAGAATACCTTAAACCTGGAGAGTTAAGACCCGTGTAATGGGTACCATGCAATATGACTTCAAAGGGTCTTCATTTGCTCACCGAACCTCTCCAATCCTATCACTGCTGCGTTTATGCCCCTGTACACATGCTTGATTCTCTTTCGGAGACATAGCAATCCATAGGTTTTAAGATACTTACAAGTCAGGTACATTCTTAGGCGTTTAATATGCGGTGTTGAGTCCATTTCGTTGAGCAAGGAGTAGCTCTTGTCTATTCCATATTTGGCTTAAGGAACTTTATCTGTGCTCATTTCAATCTCTGGTTTTATGCAGCACCCCAACTCACCTTTACCCTTAAGCAAGCATAAGTTGTTTTTCTAAATTTGAGACCCTGTTCTGTTCTGTAATTCAGTTCCTGTGTAGCCAAGTTTCCATTCCGTGTATTACTGATATCTTATGATGTTTCTTTTTCTGTGTGACTTATTTCAGTTAGAATCATCATACCTGAATCCACTCATTGTGCTGCTAAGGGCCTGATGACATAGATTTCATTGCTGAGTGATATTGCTTTGTAAGTGAATACCACAACTTCTTTATCCATTTTTCACTTTCTGTGATGTTGAACTTGTACTGTAAAGGAGGTTCTTGTAAACAGAGCCGTTCCAAACTTTGGGGTGGCTGTGTCTTTTTGATTTTAATTTCCCTAAGCTATAGGACCATAAGTGGAAGTGCCCTAGGCTCTGTTGCTTTGTTTTTTAGATGTTTCAGGAAACACCATACACTTCTCCCAAGTGTCTGTTGGCAATTTACATCCCGCCCATCAGCATAACAAGGCTCCCAGTTCTCAATGGCCTGTTGCCTTTCTGGATTTTACACTTTTTTCAGATGGCCCTTTTGACCGGGGGTAAGTGAGACTTCATTGTAGTGCAGATTTCCTTTGCAAGCTTGCTTGGTTGGCCAAAAAGGGCGTATGCGTTTTTTCCTGAATATATTCAGGAAAAAACGCATACGCCCTTTTTGGCCAAGTGCATCATTGTGGACGTTCTGCCTCTTTTCCTATGCTTTCAATGCAATTCCAGTCTACCTCCTGAAATCGGTTTCCTGCAATTCTTCCCCGCTTTCAAGTCCTCTTGGCAGCCTTACTTCAGTCTATTTTTGGACGATAGCTGTCATTTATAACTCTGCAGGTTTGTGAATTACAGTGCCCCTGAGCTCCTTTCTTCAACTCGCTTTCTTGTGACCTGGCCGCAACACCGCAGGATGGCTTCAGGCCCTAATCTGGTTCCGGCCCGGCATGCTGAGCCTGTGGTTAATTCCTCTTCCTGGTGGGAAATGAGAGTTAAATTTGCCCGTCCAGACACCTCCAGCTAGCCTCTCATTGGTTCTTGCTATTCCTGTTCATCTTCCGCAGAAATTGCAAACTGGGCCAAACAGGAGGTTAAAGGGACTGACTCTCCAAGTGGGGAGAGTGTTAGTAAAGCGTCTGGAATGTTGCACCCGAGTACCAGGGGAGGAAAACTGAGACATATTTGAACACGTCTCCCGATCACATGGTTGATCATACTCTAGGTTCCACATGCATGTTTTAGCTGAAGGAAGAATACCTTAAACCTGGGTAGTTAAACCCGTGGAATGGGTACCATGCAATATGACTTCAAAGGGTCTTCATTTGCTCACCGAACCTCTCCAATCCTATCACTGCTGCGTTTATGCCCCTGTACACATGCTTGATTCTCTTTTGGAGACATAGCAATCCATAGCTTTTAAGATACTTACAAGTCAGGTATATTCTTAGGCGTTTAATATGCGGTGTTGAGTCCATTTCGTTGAGCAAGGAGTAGCTCTTGTCTATTCCATATTTGGCTTAAGGAACTTTATCTGTGCTCATTTCAATCTCTGGTTTTATGCAGCAACCCAACTCACCTTTCCCCTTAAGCAAGCATAAGTTGTTTTTCTAAATTTGAGACCCTGTTCTGTTCTGTAATTCAGTTCCTGTGTAGCCAAGTTTCCATTCCGTGTATTACTGATATCTTATGATGTTTCTTTTTCTGTGTGACTTATTTCAGTTAGAATCATCATACCTGAATCCACTCATTGTGATGCTAAGGGCCTGATGACATAGATTTCATTGCTGAGTGATATTGCTTTGTAAGTGAATACCACAACTTCTTTATCCATTTTTCACTTTCTGCGATGTTGAACTTGTACTGTAAACGAGGTTCTTGTAAACAGAGCCGTTCCAAACTTTGGGGTGGCTGTGTCTTTTTGATTTTAATTTCCCTAAGCTATAGGACCATAAGTGGAAGTGCCCTAGGTTCTGTTGCTTTGTTTTTTAGATGTTTCAGGAAACACCATACACTTCTCCCGAGTGGTTGTTGGCAATTTACATCCCGCCCATCAGCATAACAAGGCTCCCAGTTCTCCATGGCCTGTCCTGCCTTTCTGGATTTTACACTTTTTTCAGATGGCCCTTTTGACCGGGGGGAAGTGAGACTTCATTGTAGTGCAGATTTCCTTTGCAAGCTTGCTTGGTTGGCCAAAAAGGGCGTATGCGTTTTTTCCTGAATATATTCAGGAAAAAACGCATACGCCCTTTTTGGCCAAGTGCATCATTGTGGACGTTCTGCCTCTTTTCCTATGCTTTCAATGCAATTCCAGTCTACCTCCTGAAATCGGTTTCCTGCAATTCTGCCCCGCTTTCAAGTCCTCTTGGCAGCCTTACTTCAGTCTATTTTTGGACGATAGCTGTCATTTATAACTCTGCAGGTTTGTGAATTACAGTGCCCCTGAGCTCCTTTCTTCAACTCGCTTTCTTTTGAGCTGGCCGCAACACCGCAGGATGGCTTCAGGCCCTAATCTGGTTCCGGCACGGCACGCTGAGCCTTTGGTTATTTCCTCTTCCTGTTGGGAAATGAGAGTTAAATTTGCCCGTCCAGACACCTCCAGCTAGCCTCTCATTGGTTCTCGCTATTCCTGTTCATCTTCCGCAGAAATTGCAAACTGTGCCAAACAGGAGGTTAAAGGCGCTGACTCTCCAAGTGGGGAGAGTGTTAGTAAAGCGTCTGGAATGTTGCACCCGAGTACCAGGGGAGGAAAACTGAGACATATTTGAACACGTCTCCCGATCACATGGTTGATCATACTCTGGGTTCCACATGCATGTTTTAGCTGAAGGAAGAATACCTTAAACCTGGAGAGTTGAAACCCGTGGAATGGGTACCATGCAATATGACTTCAAAGGGTCTTCATTTGCTCACCGAACCTCTCCAATCCTATCACTGCTGCGTTTATGCCCCTGTACACATGCTTGATTCTCTTTCGGAGACATAGCAATCCATAGGTTTTAAGATACTTACTAGTCAGGTACATTCTTAGGCGTTTAATATGGGGTGTTGAGTCCATTTCGTTGAGCAAGGAGTAGCTCTTGTCTATTCCATATTTGGCTTAAGGAACTTTATCTGTGCTCATTTCAATCTCTGGTTTTATGCAGCAACCCAACTCACCTTTCCCCTTAAGCAAGCATAAGTTGGTTTTCTAAATTTGAGAACCTGTTCTGTTTTGGAATTCAGTTCCTGTGTAGCCAAGTTTACATTCCATGTATTAGTGATATCTTATGATGTTTCTTTTTCTGTGTGACTTATTTCAGTTAGAATCATCGTACCTGAATCTACTCATTATGCTGCTACGGGCCTGATGACATAGATTTCATTGCTGAGTGATACTGCATTGTACGTAAGTACCACAAGTTCTTTATCCATTTTTCACTTTCTGCGATGTTGAACTTGTACTGTAAACGAGGTTCTTGTAAACAGAGCCATTCCAAACTTTGGGGTGGCTGTGTCTTTTTGATTTTAATTTCCCTAAGCTATAGGACCATAAGTGGAAGTGCCCTAGGCTCTGTTGCTTTGTTTTTTAGATGTTTCAGGAAACACCATACACTTCTCCCAAGTATCTGTTGGCAATTTACATCCCGCCCATCAGCATAACAAGGCTCCCAGTTCTCCATGGCCTGTCCTGCCTTTCTGGATTTTACACTTTTTTCAGATGGCCCTTTTGACCGGGGGGAAGTGACACTTCATTGTAGTGCAGATTTCCTTTGCAAGCTTGCTTGGTTGGCCAAAAAGGGCGTATGCGTTTTTTCCTGAATATATTCAGGATAAAACGCATACGCCCTTTTTGGCCAAGTGCATCATTGTGGACGTTCTGCCTCTTTTCCTATACTTTCAGTGCAATTCCAGTCTACCTCCTGAAATCGGTTTCCTGCAATTCTGCCCCGCTTTCAAGTCCTCTTGGCAGCCTTACTTCAGTCTATTTTTGGACGATAGCTGTCATTTATAACTCTGCAGGTTTGTGAATTACAGTGCCCCTGAGCTCCTTTCTTCAACTCGCTTTCTTGTGACCTGGCCGCAACACCGCAGGATGTCTTCAGGCCCTAATCTGGTTCCGGAACGGCATGCTGAGCCTTTGGTTATTTCCTCTTCCTGGTGGGAAATGAGAGTTAAATTTGCCCGTCCAGACACCTCCAGCTAGTCTCTCATTGGTTCTCGCTATTCCTGTTCATCTTCCGCAGAAATTGCAAACTGGGCCAAACAGGAGTTTAAAGGCGCTGACTTTTCAAGTGGGGAGAGTGTTAGTAAAGCGTCTGGAATGTTGCACCCGAGTACCAGGGGAGGAAAACTGAGACATATTTGAACACGTCTCCCGTTCACATGGTTGATCATACTTGGGTTCCACATGCATGTTTTAGCTGAAGGAAGAATACCTTAAACCTGTGTATTTGAAACCCGTGTAATGGGTACCATGCAATATGACTTCAAAGGGTCTTCATTTGCTCACCGAACCTCTCCAATCCTATCACTGCTGCGTTTATGCCCCTGTACACATGCTTGATTCTCTTTCGGAGACATAGCAATCCATAGGTTTTAAGATACTTACTAGTAAGGTACATTCTTAGGCGTTTAATATGCGGTGTTGAGTCCATTTCGTTGAGCAAGGAGTAGCTCTTGTCTATTCCATATTTGGCTTAAGGAACTTTATCTGTGCTCATTTCAATCTCTGGTTTTATGCAGCACCCCAACTCACCTTTCCCCTTAAGCAAGCATAAGTTGGTTTTCTAAATTTGAGACCCTGTTCTGTTCTGTAATTCAGTTCCTGTGTAGCCAAGTTTCCATTCCGTGTATTACTGATATCTTATGATGTTTCTTTTTCTGTGTGACTTATTTCAGTTAGAATCATCATACCTGAATCCACTCATTGTGCTGCTAAGTGCCTGATGACACAGATTTCATTGCTGAGTGATATTGCTTTGTAAGTAAATACCACAACTTCTTTATCCATTTTTCACTTTCTGCGATGTTGAACTTGTACTGTAAACGAGGTTCTTGTAAACAGAGCCGTTCTAAACTTTGGGGTGGCTGTGTCTTTTTGATTTTGAATTCCCTAAGCTATAGGACCATAAGTGGAAGTGCCCTAGGCTCTGTTGCTTTGTTTTTTAGATGTTTCAGGAAACACCATACACTTCTCCCGAGTGGTTGTTGGCAATTTACATCCCGCCCTTCAGCATAACAAGGCTCCCAGTTCTCCATGGCCTGTCCTGCCTTTCTGGATTTTACACTTTTTTCAGATGGCCCTTTTGACCGGGGGGAAGTGAGACTTCATTGTAGTGCAGATTTCCTTTGCAAGCTTGCTTGGTTGGCCAAAAAGGGCGTATGCGTTTTTTCCTGAATATATTCAGGAAAAAACGCATACGCCCTTTTTGGCCAAGTGCATCATTGTGGACGTTCTGTCTCTTTTCCTATGCTTTCAATGCAATTCCAGTCTACCTCCTGAAATCGGTTTCCTGCAATTCTGCCCCGCTTTCAAGTCCTCTTGGCAGCCTTACTTCAGTCTATTTTTGGACGATAGCTGTCATTTATAACTCTGCAGGTTTGTGAATTACAGTGCCCCTGAGCTCCTTTCTTCAACTCGCTTTCTTGTGACCTGGCCGCAACACCGCAGGATGTCTTCAGGCCCTAATCTGGTTCTGGCACGGCACGCTGAGCCTTAGGTTAATTCCTCTTCCTGGTGGGAAATGAGAGTTAAATTTGCCCATCCAGACACCTCCAGCTAGTCTCTCATTGGTTCTCGCTATTCCTGTTCATCTTCCACAGAAATTGCAAACTGGGCCAAACAGGAGGTTAAAGGGACTGACTCTCCAAGTGGGGAGAGTGTTAGTAAAGCGTCTGGAATGTTGCACCCGAGTACCAGGGGAGGAAAACTGAGACATATTTGAACACGTCTCCCGTTCACATGGTTGATCATACTCTGGGTTCCACATGCATGTTTTAGCTGAAGGAAGAATACCTTAAACCTGGAGAGTTGAGACCCGTGGAATGGGTACCATGCAATATGACTTCAAAGGGTCTTCATTTGCTCACCAAACCTCTCCAATCCTATCACTGCTGCGTTTATGCCCCTGTACACACGCTTGATTCTCTTTTGGAGACATAGCAATCCATAGGTTTTAAGATACTTACTAGTCAGGTACATTCTTAGGCGTTTAATATGGGGTGTTGAGTCCATTTCGTTGAGCAAGGAGTAGCTCTTGTCTATTCCATATTTGGCTTAAGGAACTTTATCTGTGCTCATTTCAATCTCTGGTTTTATGCAGCACCCCAACTCACCTTTCCCCTTAAGCAAGCATAAGTTGGTTTTCTAAATTTGAGACCCTGTTCTGTTTTGGAATGCAGTTCCTGTGTAGCCAAGTTTACATTCCGTGTATTAGTGATATCTTATGATGTTTCTTTTTCTGTGTGACTTATTTCAGTTAGAATCATCGTACCTGAATCCACTCATTATGCTGCTATGGGCCTGATGACATAGATTTCATTGCTGAGTGATACTGCATTGTACGTAAGTACCACAAGTTCTTTATCCATTTTTCACTTTCTGTGATATTGAACTTGTACGGTAAACGAGGTTCTTGTAAACGGAGGCGTCCCAAATTTTGGGGTGGCTGTGTCTTTTTGATTTTAATTTCCCTAAGCTATAGGACCATAAGTGGAAGTGCCCTAGGCTCTGTTGCTTTGTTTTTTAGATGTTTCAGGAAACACCATACACTTCTCCCGAGTGGTTGTTGGCAATTTACATCCCGCCCATCAGCATAACAAGGCTCCCAGTTCTCCATGGCCTGTCCTGCCTTTCTGGATTTTACACTTTTTTCAGATGGCCCTTTTGACCGGGGGGAAGTGACACTTCATTGTAGTGCAGATTTCCTTTGCAAGCTTGCTTGGTTGGCCAAAAAGGGCGTATGCGTTTTTTCCTGAATATATTCAGGAAAAAACGCATACGCCCTTTTTGGCCAAGTGCATCATTGTGTACGTTCTGCCTCTTTTCCTATGCTTTCAATGCAATTCCAGTCTACCTCCTGAAATCGGTTTCCTACAATTCTGCCCCGCTTTCAAGTCCTCTTGGCAGCCTTACTTCAGTCTATTTTTGGACGATAGCTGTCATTTATAACTCTGCAGGTTTGTGAATTACAGTGCCCCTGAGCTCCTTTCTTCAACTCGCTTTCTTGTGACCTGGCCGCAACACCGCAGGATGGCTTCAGGCCCTAATCTGGTTCCGGCCCGGCATGCTGAGCCTTTGGTTAATTCCTCTTCCTGGTGGGAAATGACAGTTAAATTTGCCCGTTCAGACACCTCCAGCTAGTCTCTCATTGATTCTCGCTATTCCTGTTCATCTTCCGCAGAAATTGCAAACTGGGCCAAACAGGAGGTTAAAGGGACTGACTCTCCAAGTGGGGAGAGTGTTAGTAAAGCGTCTGGAATGTTGCACCCGAGTACCAGGGGAGGAAAACTGAGACATATTTGAACACGTCTCCCGATCACATGGTTGATCATACTCTAGGTTCCACATGCATGTTTTAGCTGAAGGAAGAATACCTTAAACCTGGGTAGTTGAAACCCGTGGAATGGGTACCATGCAATATGATTTCAAAGGGTCTTCATTTGCTCATCGAACCTCTCCAATCCTATCACTGCTGCGTTTATGCCCCTGTACACATGCTTGATTCTCTTTCGGAGACATAGCAATCCATAGGTTTTAAGATACTTACTAGTCAGGTACATTCTTAGGCGTTTAATATGGGGTGTTGAGTCCATTTCGTTGAGCAAGGAGTAGCTCTTGTCTATTCCATATTTGGCTTAAGGAACTTTATCTGTGCTCATTTCAATCTCTGGTTTTATGCAGCACCCCAACTCACCTTTACCCTTAAGCAAGCATAAGTTGGTTTTCTAAATTTGAGACCCTGTTCTGTTCTGTAATTCAGTTCCTGTGTAGCCAAGTTTACATTCCGTGTATTACTGATATCTTATGATGTTTCTTTTTCTGTGTGACTTATTTCAGTTAGAATCATCATATCTGAATCCACTCATTGTGCTGCTAAGGGCCTGATGACACAGATTTCATTGCTGAGTGATATTGCTTTGTAAGTAAATACCACAACTTCTTTATCCATTTTTCACTTTCTGCGATGTTGAACTTGTACTGTAAACGAGGTTCTTGTAAACAGAGCCGTTCCAAACTTTGGGGTGGCTGTGTCTTTTTGATTTTAATTTCCCTAAGCTATAGGACCATAAGTGGAAGTGCCCTAGGTTCTGTTGCTTTGTTTTTTAGATGTTTCAGGAAACACCATACACTTCTCCCGAGTGGTTGTTGGCAATTTACATCCCGCCCATCAGCATAACAAGGCTCCCAGTTCTCCATGGCCTGTCCTGCCTTTCTGGATTTTACACTTTTTTCAGATGGCCCTTTTGACTGGGGGGAAGTGAGACTTCATTGTAGTGCAGATTTCCTTTGCAAGCTTGCTTGGTTGGCCAAAAAGTGCGTATGCGTTTTTTCCTGAATATATTCAGGAAAAAACGCATACGCCCTTTTTGGCCAAGTGCATCATTGTGGACGTTCTGCCTCTTTTCCTATGCTTTCAATGCAATTCCAGTCTACCTCCTGAAATCGGTTTCCTGCAATTCTGCCCCGCTTTCAAGTCCTCTTGGCAGCCTTACTTCAGTCTATTTTTGGACGATAGCTGTCATTTATAACTCTGCAGGTTTGTGAATTACAGTGCCCCTGAGCTCCTTTCTTCAACTCTGTTTCTTTTGAGCTGGCCGCAACACCGCAGGATGGCTTCAGGCCCTAATCTGGTTCCGGCCCGGCATGCTGAGCCTTTGGTTAATTCCTCTTCCTGGTGGGAAATGAGAGTTAAATTTGCCCGTCCAGACACCTCCAGCTAGTCTCTCATTGGTTCTCGCTATTCCTGTTCATCTTCCGCAGAAATTGCAAACTGGGCCAAACAGGAGGTTAAAGGGACTGACTCTCCAAGTGGGGAGAGTGTTAGTAAAGCGTCTGGAATGTTGCACCCGAGTACCAGGGGAGGAAAACTGAGACATATTTGAACACGTCTCCCGATCACATGGTTGATCATACTCTAGGTTCCACATGCATGTTTTAGCTGAAGGAAGAATACCTTAAACCTGGGTAGTTGAAACCCGTGGAATGGGTACCATGCAATATGACTTCAAAGGGTCTTCATTTGCTCACCGAACCTCTCCAATCCTATCACTGCTGCGTTTATGCCCCTGTACACATGCTTGATTCTCTTTCGGAGACATAGCAATCCATAGGTTTTAAGATACTTACTAGTCAGGTACATTCTTAGGCGTTTAATATGGGGTGTTGAGTCCATTTCGTTGAGCAAGGAGTAGCTCTTGTCTATTCCATATTTGCCTTAAGGAACTTTATCTGTGCTCATTTCAATCTCTGGTTTTATGCAGCACCCCAACTCACCTTTCCCCTTAAGCAAGCATAAGTTGGTTTTCTAAATTTGAGACCCTGTTCTGTTCTGTAATTCAGTTCCTGTGTAGCCAAGTTTACATTCCGTGTATTACTGATATCTTATGATGTTTCTTTTTCTGTGTGACTTATTTCAGTTAGAATCATCATACCTGAATCCACTCATTGTGCTGCTAAGGGCCTGATGACACAGATTTCATTGCTGAGTGATATTGCTTTGTAAGTAAATACCACAACTTCTTTATCCATTTTTCACTTTCTGCGATGTTGAACTTGTACTGTAAACGAGGTTCTTGTAAACAGAGGCGTCCCAAACTTTGGGGTGGCTGTGTCTTTTTGATTTTAATTTCCCTAAGCTATAGGACCATAAGTGGAAGTGCCCTAGGTTCTGTTGCTTTGTTTTTTAGATGTTTCAGGAAACACCATACACTTCTCCCGAGTGGTTGTTGGCAATTTACATCCCGCCCATCAGCATAACAAGGCTCCCAGTTCTCCATGGCCTGTCCTGCCTTTCTGGATTTTACACTTTTTTCAGATGGCCCTTTTGACCGGGGGGAAGTGAGACTTCATTGTAGTGCAGATTTCCTTTGCAAGCTTGCTTGGTTGGCCAAAAAGGGCGTATGTGTTTTTTCCTGAATATATTCAGGAAAAAACGCATACGCCCTTTTTGGCCAAGTGCATCATTGTGGACCTTCTGCCTCTTTTCCTATGCTTTCAATGCAATTCCAGTCTACCTCCTGAAATCGGTTTCCTGCAATTCTGCCCCGCTTTCAAGTCCTCTTGGCAGCCTTACTTCAGTCTATTTTTGGACGATAGCTGTCATTTATAACTCTGCAGGTTTGTGAATTACAGTGCCCCTGAGCTCCTTTCTTCAACTCGGTTTCTTTTGAGCTGGCCACAACACCGCAGGATGGCTTCAGGCCCTAATCTGGTTCCGGCACGGCACGCTGAGCCTTTGGTTATTTCCTCTTCCTGTTGGGAAATGAGAGTTAAATTTGCCCGTCCAGACACCTCCAGCTAGCCTCTCATTGGTTCTCGCTATTCCTGTTCATCTTCCGCAGAAATTGCAAACTGGGCCAAACAGGAGGTTAAAGGCGCTGACTCTCCAAGTGGGGAGAGTGTTAGTAAAGCGTCTGGAATGTTGCACCCGAGTACCAGGGGAGGAAAACTGAGACATATTTGAACACGTCTCCCGATCACATGGTTGATCATACTCTGGGTTCCACATGCATATTTTAGCTGAAGGAGGAATACCTAAAACCTGGGTAGTTGAAACCCGTGTAATGGGTACCATGCAATATGACTTCAAAGGGTCTTCATTTGCTCACCGAACCTCTCCAATCCTATCACTGCTGCGTTTATGCCCCTGTACACATGCTTGATTCTCTTTCGGAGACATAGCAATCCATAGGTATTAAGATACTTACTAGTCAGGTACATTCTTAGGCCTTTAATATGCGGTGTTGAGTCCATTTCGTTGAGCAAGGAGTAGCTCTTGTCTATTCCATATTTGGCTTAAGGAACTTTATCTGTGCTCATTTCAATCTCTGGTTTTATGCAGCAACCCAACTCACCTTTCCCCTTAAGCAAGCATAAGTTGGTTTTCTAAATTTGAGAACCTGTTGTGTTTTGGAATTCAGTTCCTGTGTAGCCAAGTTTACATTCCGTGTATTAGTGATATCTTATGATGTTTCTTTTTCTGTTTGACTTATTTCAGTTAGAATCATCGTACCTGAATCTACTCATTATGCTGCTACGGGCCTGATGACATAGATTTCATTGCTGAGTGATACTGCATTGTACGTAAGTACCACAAGTTCTTTATCCATTTTTCACTTTCTGCGATGTTGAACTTGTACTGTAAACGAGGTTCTTGTAAACAGAGCCTTTCCAAACTTTGGGGTGGCTGTGTCTTTTTGATTTTAATTTCCCTAAGCTATAGGACCATAAGTGGAAGTGCCCTAGGCTCTGTTGCTTTGTTTTTTAGATGTTTCAGGAAACACCATACACTTCTCCCAAGTGTCTGTTGGCAATTTACATCCCGCCCATCAGCATAACGAGGCTCCCAGTTCTCAATGGCCTGTTGCCTTTCTGGATTTTACACTTTTTTCAGATGGCCCTTTTGACCGGGGGGAAGTGAGACTTCATTGTAGTGCAGATTTCCTTTGCAAGCTTGCTTGGTTGGCCAAAAAGGGCGTATGCGTTTTTTCCTGAATATATTCAGGAAAAAACGCATACGCCCTTTTTGGCCAAGTGCATCATTGTGGACGTTCTGCCTCTTTTCCTATGCTTTCAATGCAATTCCAGTCTACCTCCTGAAATCGGTTTCCTGCAATTCTGCCCCGCTTTCAAGTCCTCTTGGCAGCCTTACTTCAGTCTATTTTTGGACGATAGCTGTCATTTATAACTCTGCAGGTTTGTGAATTACAGTGCCCCTGAGCTCCTTTCTTCAACTCGCTTTCTTGTGACCTGGCCGCAACACCGCAGGATGTCTTCAGGCCCTAATCTTGTTCCGGCCCGGCATGCTGAGCCTTTGGTTAATTCCTCTTCCTGGTGGGAAATGAGAGTTAAATTTGCCCGTTCAGACACCTCCAGCTAGTCTCTCATTGGTTCTCGCTATTCCTGTTCATCTTCCGCAGAAATTGCAAACTGGGCCAAACAGGAGGTTAAAGGGACTGACTCTCCAAGTCTGGAGAGTGTTAGTAAAGCGTCTGGAATGTTGCACCCGAGTACCAGGGGAGGAAAACTGAGACATATTTGAACACGTCTCCCGTTCACATGGTTGATCATACTCTGGGTTCCACATGCATGTTTTAGCTGAAGGAAGAATACCTTAAACCTGGAGAGTTGAGACCCGTGGAATGGGTACCATGCAATATGACTTCAAAGGGTCTTCATTTGCTCACCAAACCTCTCCAATCCTATCACTGCTGCGTTTATGCCCCTGTACACACGCTTGATTCTCTTTTGGAGACATAGCAATCCATAGGTTTTAAGATACTTACTAGTCAGGTACATTCTTAGGCGTTTAATATGGGGTGTTGAGTCCATTTCGTTGAGCAAGGAGTAGCTCTTGTCTATTCCATATTTGGCTTAAGGAACTTTATCTGTGCTCATTTCAATCTCTGGTTTTATGCAGTACCCCAACTCACCTTTCCCCTTAAGCAAGCATAAGTTGGTTTTCTAAATTTGAGACCCTGTTCTGTTTTGGAATGCAGTTCCTGTGTAGCCAAGTTTACATTCCATGTATTAGTGATATCTTATGATGTTTCTTTTTCTGTGTGACTTATTTCAGTTAGAATCATCGTACCTGAATCCACTCATTATGCTGCTATGGGCCTGATGACATAGATTTCATTGCTGAGTGATACTGCATTGTACGTAAGTACCACAAGTTCTTTATCCATTTTTCACTTTCTGTGATATTGAACTTGTACGGTAAACGAGGTTCTTGTAAACGGAGGCGTCCCAAACTTTGGGGTGGCTGTGTCTTTTTGATTTTAATTTCCCTAAGCTATAGGACCATAAGTGGCAGTGCCCTAGGCTCTGTTGCTTTGTTTTTTAGATGTTTCAGGAAACACCATACACTTCTCCCGAGTGTCTGTTGGCAATTTACATCCCGCCCATCAGCATAACAAGGCTCCCAGTTCTCCATGGCCTGTCCTGCCTTTCTGGATTTTACACTTTTTTCAGATGGCCCTTTTGACCGGGGGGGAGTGAGACTTCATTGTAGTGCAGATTTCCTTTGCAAGCTTGCTTGGTTGGCCAAAAAGGGCGTATGCGTTTTTTCCTGAATATATTCAGGAAAAAACGCATACGCCCTTTTTGGCCAAGTGCATCATTGTGGACGTTCTGCCTCTTTTCCTATGCTTTCAATGCAATTCCAGTCTACCTCCTGAAATCGGTTTCCTGCAATTCTGCCCCGCTTTCAAGTCCTCTTGGCAGCCTTACTTCAGTCTATTTTTGGACGATAGCTGTCATTTATAACTCTGCAGGTTTGTGAATTACAGTGCCCCTGAGCTCCTTTCTTCAACTCGCTTTCTTGTGACCTGGCCGCAACACCGCAGGATGTCTTCAGGCCCTAATCTTGTTCCGGCCCGGCATGCTGAGCCTTTGGTTAATTCCTCTTCCTGTTGGGAAATGAGAGTTAAATTTGCCCGTCCAGACACCTCCAGCTAGCCTCTCATTGGTTCTCGCTATTCCTGTTCATCTTCCGCAGAAATTGCAAACTGGGCCAAACAGGAGGTTAAAGGCGCTGACTCTCCAAGTGGGGAGAGTGTTAGTAAAGCGTCTGGAATGTTGCACCCGAGTACCAGGGGAGGAAAACTGAGACATATTTGAACACGTCTCCCGATCACATGGTTGATCATACTCTGGGTTCCACATGCATATTTTAGCTGAAGGAAGAATACCTAAAACCTGGGTAGTTGAAACCCGTGGAATGGGTACCATGAAATATGACTTCAAAGGGTCTTCATTTGCTCACCGAACCTCTCCAATCCTATCACTGCTGCGTTTATGCCCCTGTACACATGCTTGATTCTCTTTCGGAGACAGCAATCCATAGGTTTTAAGATACTTACTAGTCAGGTACATTCTTAGGCCTTTAATATGCGGTGTTGAGTCCATTTCGTTGAGCAAGGAGTAGCTCTTGTCTATTCCATATTTGGCTTAAGGAACTTTATCTGTGCTCATTTCAATCTCTGGTTTTATGCAGCAACCCAACTCACCTTTCCCCTTAAGCAAGCATAAGTTGGTTTTCTAAATTTGAGAACCTGTTCTGTTTTGGAATTCAGTTCCTGTGTAGCCAAGTTTACATTCCGTGTATTAGTGATATCTTATGATGTTTCTTTTTCTGTTTGACTTATTTCAGTTAGAATCATCGTACCTGAATCTACTCATTATGCTGCTACGGGCCTGATGACATAGATTTCATTGCTGAGTGATACTGCGTTGTACGTAAGTACCACAAGTTCTTTATCCATTTTTCACTTTCTGCGATGTTGAACTTGTACTGTAAACGAGGTTCTTGTAAACAGAGCCTTTCCAAACTTTGGGGTGGCTGTTTTTTTTTGATTTTAATTTCCCTAAACTATAGGACCATAAGTGGAAGTGCCCTAGGCTCTGTTGCTTTGTTTTTTAGATGTTTCAGGAAACACCATACACTTCTCCCGAGTGGTTGTTGGCAATTTACATCCCGCCCATCAGCATAACAAGGCTCCCAGTTCTCCATGGCCTGTCCTGCCTTTCTGGATTTTACACTTTTTTCAGATGGCCCTTTTGACCGGGGGTAAGTGAGACTTCATTGTAGTGCAGATTTCCTTTGCAAGCTTGCTTGGTTGGCCAAAAAGGGCGTATGCGTTTTTTCCTGAATATATTCAGGAAAAAACGCATACGCCCTTTTTGGCCAAGTGCATCATTGTGGACCTTCTGCCTCTTTTCCTATGCTTTCAATGCAATTCCAGTCTACCTCCTGAAATCGGTTTCCTGCAATTCTGCCCCGCTTTCAAGTCCTCTTGGCAGCCTTACTTCAGTATATTTTTGGACGATAGCTGTCATTTATAACTCTGCAGGTTTGTGAATTACAGTGCCCCTGAGCTCCTTTCTTCAACTCGCTTTCTTGTGACCTGGCGGCAACACCGCAGGATGGCTTCAGGCCCTAATCTGGTTCCGGTACGGCACGCTGAGCCTTTGGTTATTTCCTCTTCCTGGTGGGAAATGAGAGTTAAATTTGCCCGTCCAGACACCTCCAGCTAGTCTCTCATTGGTTCTCGCTATTCCTGTTCATCTTCCGCAGAAATTGCAAACTGGGCCAAACAGGAGGTTAAAGGCGCTGACTCTCCAAGTGGGGAGAGTGTTAGTAAAGCGTCTGGAATGTTGCACCCGAGTACCAGGGGAGGAAAACTGAGACATATTTGAACACGTCTCCCATTCACTTGGTTGATCATACTTGGGTTCCACATGCATGTTTTAGCTGAAGGAAGAATACCTTAAACCTGGAGAGTTAAGACCCGTGTAATGGGTACCATGCAATATGACTTCAAAGGGTCTTCATTTGCTCACCGAACCTCTCCAATCCTATCACTGCTGCGTTTATGCCCCTGTACACATGCTTGATTCTCTTTCGGAGACATAGCAATCCATAGGTTTTAAGATACTTACTAGTCAGGTACATTCTTAGGCGTTTAATATGCGGTGTTGAGTTCATTTCGTTGAGCAAGGAGTAGCTCTTGTCTATTCCATATTTGACTTAAGGAACTTTATCTGTGCTCATTTCAATCTCTGGTTTTATGCAGCACCCCAACTCACCTTTCCCCTTAAGCAAGCATAAGTTGGTTTTCTAAATTTGAGACCCTGTTCTGTTCTGTAATTCAGTTACTGTGTAGCCAAGTTTACATTCCGTGTATTACTGATATCTTATGATGTTTCTTTTTCTGTGTGACTTATTTCAGTTAGAATCATCATACCTGAATCCACTCATTGTGATGCTAAGGGCCTGATGACATAGATTTCATTGCTGAGTGATATTGCTTTGTAAGTAAATACCACAACTTCTTTATCCATTTTTCACTTTCTGCGATGTTGAACTTGTACTGTAAACGAGGTTCTTGTAAACAGAGGCGTCCCAAACTTTGGGGTGGCTGTGTCTTTTTGATTTTAATTTCCCTAAGCTATAGGACCATAAGTGGCAGTGCCCTAGGCTCTGTTGCTTTGTTTTTTAGATGTTTCAGGAAACACCATACACTTCTCCCGAGTGTCTGTTGGCAATTTACATCCCGCCCATCAGCATAACAAGGCTCCCAGTTCTCCATGGCCTGTCCTGCCTTTCTGGATTTTACACTTTTTTCAGATGGCCCTTTTGACCGGGGGGAAGTGAGACTTCATTGTAGTGCAGATTTCCTTTGCAAGCTTGCTTGGTTGGCCAAAAAGGGCGTATGCGTTTTTTCCTGAATATATTCAGGAAAAAACGCATACGCCCTTTTTGGCCAAGTGCATCATTGTGGACGTTCTGCCTCTTTTCCTATGCTTTCAATGCAATTCCAGTCTACCTCCTGAAATCGGTTTCCTGCAATTCTGCCCCGCTTTCAAGTCCTCTTGGCAGCCTTACTTCAGTCTATTTTTGGACGATAGCTGTCATTTATAACTCTGCAGGTTTGTGAATTACAGTGCCCCTGAGCTCCTTTCTTCAACTCGCTTTCTTGTGAGCTGGCCGCAACACCGCAGGATGGCTTCAGGCCCTAATCTGGTTCCGGCCCGGCATGCTGAGCCTTTGGTTAATTCCTCTTCCTGGTGGGAAATGAGAGTTAAATTTGCCCGTCCAGACACCTCCAGCTAGCCTCTCATTGGTTCTCGCTATTCCTGTTCATCTTCCGCAGAAATTGCAAACTGGGCCAAACAGGAGGTTAAAGGCGCTGACTCTCCAAGTGGGGAGAGTGTTAGTAAAGCGTCTGGAATGTTGCACCCGAGTACCAGGGGAGGAAAACTGAGACATATTTGAACACGTCTCCCGATCACATGGTTGATCATACTCTGGGTTCCACATGCATGTTTTAGCTGAAGGAAGAATACCTAAAACCTGGGTAGTTGAAACCCGTGGAATGGGTACCATGCAATATGACTTCAAAGGGTCTTCATTTGCTCACCGAACCTCTCCAACCTATCACTGCTGCGTTTATGCCCCTGTACACATGCTTGATTCTCTTTCGGAGACATAGCAATCCATAGGTTTTAAGATACTTACTAGTCAGGTACATTCTTAGGCGTTTAATATGCGGTGTTGAGTCCATTTCATTGAGCAAGGAGTAGCTCTTGTCTATTCCATATTTGGCTTAAGGAACTTTATCTGGGCTCATTTCAATCTCTGGTTTTATGCAGCACCCCAACTCACCTTTCCCCTTAAGCAAGCATAAGTTGGTTTTCTAAATTTGAGAACCTGTTCTGTTTTGGAATTCAGTTCCTGTGTAGCCAAGTTTACATTCCGTGTATTACTGATATCTTATGATGTTTCTTTTTCTGTGTGACTTATTTCAGTTAGAATCATCGTACCTGAATCTACTCATTATGCTGCTACGGGCCTGATGACATAGATTTCATTGCTGAGTGATACTGCATTGTACGTAAGTACCACAAGTTCTTTATCCATTTTTCACTTTCTGCGATGTTGAACTTGTACTGTAAACGAGGTTCTTGTAAACAGAGCCGTTCCAAACTTTGGGGTGGCTGTGTCTTTTTGATTTTAATTTCCCTAAGCTATAGGACCATAAGTGGAAGTGCCCTAGGTTCTGTTGCTTTGTTTTTTAGATGTTTCAGGAAACACCATACACTTCTCCCAAGTGTCTGTTGGCAATTTACATCCCGCCCATCAGCATAACAAGGCTCCCAGTTCTCCATGGCCTGTTGCCTTTCTGGATTTTACACTTTTTTCAGATGGCCCTTTTGACCGGGGGGAAGTGAGACTTCATTGTAGTGCAGATTTCCTTTGCAAGCTTGCTTGGTTGGCCAAAAAGGGCGTATGCGTTTTTTCCTGAATATATTCAGGAAAAAACGCATACGCCCTTTTTGGCCAAGTGCATCATTGTGGACGTTCTGCCTCTTTTCCTATGCTTTCAATGCAATTCCAGTCTACCTCCTGAAATCGGTTTCCTGCAATTCTGCCCCGCTTTCAAGTCCTCTTGGCAGCCTTACTTCAGTCTATTTTTGGACGATAGCTGTCATTTATAACTCTGCAGGTTTGTGAATTACAGTGCCCCTGAGCTCCTTTCTTCAACTCGCTTTCTTTTGAGCTGGCCGCAACACCGCAGGATGGCTTCAGGCCCTAATCTGGTTCCGGTACGGCACGCTGAGCCTTTGGTTATTTCCTCTTCCTGGTGGGAAATGAGAGTTAAATTTGCCCGTCCAGACACCTCCAGCTAGCCTCTCATTGGTTCTCGCTATTCCTGTTCATCTTCCGCAGAAATTGCAAACTGGGCCAAACAGGAGGTTAAAGGCGCTGACTCTCCAAGTGGGGAGAGTGTTAGTAAAGCGTCTGGAATGTTGCACCCGAGTACCAGGGGAGGAAAACTGAGACATATTTGAACACGTCTCCCGTTCACATGGTTGATCATACTTGGGTTCCACATGCATGTTTTAGCTGAAGGAAGAATACCTTAAACCTGGAGAGTTGAGACCCGTGTAATGGGTACCATGCAATATGACTTCAAAGGGTCTTCATTTGCTCACCGAACCTCTCCAATCCTATCACTGCTGCGTTTATGCCCCTGTACACATGCTTGATTCTCTTTCGGAGACATAGCAATCCATAGGTTTTAAGATACTTACTAGTCAGGTACATTCTTAGGCGTTTAATATGCGGTGTTGAGTCCATTTCGTTGAGCAAGGAGTAGCTCTTGTCTATTCCATATTTGACTTAAGGAACTTTATCTGTGCTCATTTCAATCTCTGGTTTTATGCAGCACCCCAACTCACCTTTACCCTTAAGCAAGCATAAGTTGGTTTTCTAAATTTCAGACCCTGTTCTGTTCTGTAATTCAGTTCCTGTGTAGCCAAGTTTACATTCCGTGTATTACTGATATCTTATGATGTTTCTTTTTCTGTGTGACTTATTTCAGTTAGAATCATCATACCTGAATCCACTCATTGTGATGCTAAGGGCCTGATGACATAGATTTCATTGCTGAGTGATATTGCTTTGTAAGTAAATACCACAAGTTCTTTATCCATTTGTCACTTTCTGCGATGTTGAACTTGTACTGTAAACGAGGTTCTTGTAAACAGAGGCGTCCCAAACTTTGGGGTGGCTGTGTCTTTTTGATTTTAATTTCCCTAAGCTATAGGACCATAAGTGGCAGTGCCCTAGGCTCTGTTGCTTTGTTTTTTAGATGTTTCAGGAAACACCATACACTTCTCCCGAGTGGTTGTTGGCAATTTACATCCCGCCCATCAGCATAACAAGGCTCCCAGTTCTCCATGGCCTGTCCTGCCTTTCTGGATTTTACACTTTTTTCAGATGGCCCTTTTGACCGGGGGTAAGTGAGACTTCATTGTAGTGCAGATTTCCTTTGCAAGCTTGCTTGGTTGGCCAAAAAGGGCGTATGCGTTTTTTCCTGAATATATTCAGGAAAAAACGCATACGCCCTTTTTGGCCAAGTGCATCATTGTGGACGTTCTGCCTCTTTTCCTATGCTTTCAATGCAATTCCAGTCTACCTCCTGAAATCGGTTTCCTGCAATTCTGCCCCGCTTTCAAGTCCTCTTGGCAGCCTTACTTCAGTCTATTTTTGGACGATAGCTGTCATTTATAACTCTGCAGGTTTGTGAATTACAGTGCCCCTGAGCTCCTTTCTTCAACTCGCTTTCTTGTGAGCTGGCCGCAACACCGCAGGATGGCTTCAGGCCCTAATCTGGTTCCGGCCCGGCATGCTGAGCCTTTGGTTAATTCCTCTTCCTGGTGGGAAATGAGAGTTAAATTTGCCCGTCCAGACACCTCCAGCTAGCCTCTCATTGGTTCTCGCTATTCCTGTTCATCTTCCGCAGAAATTGCAAACTGGGCCAAACAGGAGGTTAAAGGCGCTGACTCTCCAAGTGGGGAGAGTGTTAGTAAAGCGTCTGGAATGTTGCACCCGAGTACCAGGGTACGAAAACTGAGACATATTTGAACACGTCTCCCGATCACATGGTTGATCATACTCTGGGTTCCACATGCATGTTTTAGCTGAAGGAAGAATACCTAAAACCTGGGTAGTTGAAACCCGTGGAATGGGTACCATGCAATATGACTTCAAAGGGTCTTCATTTGCTCACCGAACCTCTCCAACCTATCACTGCTGCGTTTATGCCCCTGTACACATGCTTGATTCTCTTTCGGAGACATAGCAATCCATAGGTTTTAAGATACTTACTAGTCAGGTACATTCTTAGGCGTTTAATATGCGGTGTTGCGTCCATTTCATTGAGCAAGGAGTAGCTCTTGTCTATTCCATATTTGGCTTAAGGAACTTTATCTGGGCTCATTTCAATCTCTGGTTTTATGCAGCACCCCAACTCACCTTTCCCCTTAAGCAAGCATAAGTTGGTTTTCTAAATTTGAGAACCTGTTCTGTTTTGGAATTCAGTTCCTGTGTAGCCAAGTTTACATTCCGTGTATTAGTGATATCTTATGATGTTTCTTTTTCTGTGTGACTTATTTCAGTTAGAATCATCGTACCTGAATCTACTCATTATGCTGCTACGGGCCTGATGACATAGATTTCATTGCTGAGTGATACTGCATTGTACGTAAGTACCACAAGTTCTTTATCCATTTTTCACTTTCTGCGATGTTGAACTTGTACTGTAAACGAGGTTCTTGTAAACAGAGCCGTTCCAAACTTTGGGGTGGCTGTGTCTTTTTGATTTTAATTTCCCTAAGCTATAGGACCATAAGTGGAAGTGCCCTAGGTTCTGTTGCTTTGTTTTTTAGATGTTTCAGGAAACACCATACACTTCTCCCGAGTGTCTGTTGGCAATTTACATCCCGCCCATCAGCATAACAAGGCTCCCAGTTCTCCATGGCCTGTTGCCTTTCTGGATTTTACACTTTTTTCAGATGGCCCTTTTGACCGGGGGGAAGTGAGACTTCATTGTAGTGCAGATTTCCTTTGCAAGCTTGCTTGGTTGGCCAAAAAGGGCGTATGCGTTTTTTCCTGAATATATTCAGGAAAAAACGCATACGCCCTTTTTGGCCAAGTGCATCATTGTGGACGTTCTGCCTCTTTTCCTATGCTTTCAATGCAATTCCAGTCTACCTCCTGAAATCGGTTTCCTGCAATTCTGCCCCGCTTTCAAGTCCTCTTGGCAGCCTTACTTCAGTCTATTTTTGGACGATAGCTGTCATTTATAACTCTGCAGGTTTGTGAATTACAGTGCCCCTGAGCTCCTTTCTTCAACTCGCTTTCTTGTGAGCTGGCCGCAACACCGCAGGATGGCTTCAGGCCCTAATCTGGTTCCGGCACGGCACGCTGAGCCTTTGGTTATTTCCTCTTCCTGGTGGGAAATGAGAGATAAATTTGCCCGTCCAGACACCTCCAGCTAGCCTCTCATTGGTTCTCGCTATTCCTGTTCATCTTCCGCAGAAATTGCAAACTGGGCCAAACAGGAGGTTAAAGGCGCTGACTCTCCAAGTGGGGAGAGTGTTAGTAAAGCGTCTGGAATGTTGCACCCGAGTACCAGGGGAGGAAAACTGAGACATATTTGAACACGTCTCCCGTTCACATGGTTGATCATACTTGGGTTCCACATGCATGTTTTAGCTGAAGGAAGAATACCTTAAACCTGGAGAGTTAAGACCCGTGTAATGGGTACCATGCAATATGACTTCAAAGGGTCTTCATTTGCTCACCGAACCTCTCCAATCCTATCACTGCTGCGTTTATGCCCCTGTACACATGCTTGATTCTCTTTCGGAGACATAGCAATCCATAGGTTTTAAGATACTTACTAGTCAGGTACATTCTTAGGCGTTTAATATGCGGTGTTGAGTCCATTTCGTTGAGCAAGGAGTAGCTCTTGTCTATTCCATATTTGACTTAAGGAACTTTATCTGTGCTCATTTCAATCTCTGGTTTTATGCAGCACCCCAACTCACCTTTCCCCTTAAGCAAGCATAAGTTGGTTTTCTAAATTTGAGACCCTGTTCTGTTCTGTAATTCAGTTCCTGTGTAGCCAAGTTTACATTCCGTGTATTACTGATATCTTATGATGTTTCTTTTTCTGTGTGACTTACTTCAGTTAGAATCATCATACCTGAATCCACTCATTGTGCTGCTAAGGGCCTGATGACACAGATTTCATTGCTGAGTGATATTGCTTTGTAAGTAAATACCACAACTTCTTTATCCATTTTTCACTTTCTGCGATGTTGAACTTGTACTGTAAACGAGGTTCTTGTAAACAGAGCCGTTCCAAACTTTGGGGTGGCTGTGTCTTTTTGATTTTAATTTCCCTAAGCTATAGGACCATAAGTGGCAGTGCCCTAGGCTCTGTTGCTTTGTTTTTTAGATGTTTCAGGAAACACCATACACTTCTCCCGAGTGGTTGTTGGCAATTTACATCCCGCCCATCAGCATAACAAGGCTCCCAGTTCTCCATGGCCTGTCCTGCCTTTCTGGATTTTACACTTTTTTCAGATGGCCCTTTTGACCGGGGGGAAGTGAGACTTCATTGTAGTGCAGATTTCCTTTGCAAGCTTGCTTGGTTGGCCAAAAGGGCGTATGCGTTTTTTCCTGAATATATTCAGGAAAAAACGCATACGCCCTTTTTGGCCAAGTGCATCATTGTGGACGTTCTGCCTCTTTTCCTATGCTTTCAATGCAATTCCAGTCTACCTCCTGAAATCGGTTTCCTGCAATTCTGCCCCGCTTTCAAGTCCTCTTGGCAGCCTTACTTCAGTCTATTTTTGGACGATAGCTGTCATTTATAACTCTGCAGGTTTGTGAATTACAGTGCCCCTGAGCTCCTTTCTTCAACTCGCTTTCTTGTGACCTGGCCGCAACACCGCAGGATGGCTTCAGGCCCTAATCTGGTTCCGGCACGGCACGCTGAGCCTTTGGTTAATTCCTCTTCCTGGTGGGAAATGAGAGTTAAATTTGCCCGTCCAGACACCTCCAGCTAGCCTCTCATTGGTTCTCGCTATTCCTGTTCATCTTCCGCAGAAATTGCAAACTGGGCCAAACAGGAGGTTAAAGGCGCTGACTCTCCAAGTGGGGAGAGTGTTAGTAAAGCGTCTGGAATGTTGCACCCGAGTACCAGGGGAGGAAAACTGAGACATATTTGAACACGTCTCCCGTTCACATGGTTGATCATACTTGGGTTCCACATGCATGTTTTAGCTGAAGGAAGAATACCTTAAACCTGGAGAGTTAAGACCCGTGTAATGGGTACCATGCAATATGACTTCAAAGGGTCTTCATTTGCTCACCGAACCTCTCCAATCCTATCACTGCTGCGTTTATGCCCCTGTACACATGCTTGATTCTCTTTCGGAGACATAGCAATCCATAGGTTTTAAGATACTTACTAGTCAGGTACATTCTTAGGCGTTTAATATGCGGTGTTGAGTCCATTTCGTTGAGCAAGGAGTAGCTCTTGTCTATTCCATATTTGGCTTAAGGAACTTTATCTGTGCTCATTTCAATCTCTGGTTTTATGCAGCACCCCAACTCACCTTTACCCTTAAGCAAGAATAAGTTGGTTTTCTAAATTTGATTCTCTGTTCTGTTCTGTAATTCAGTTCCTGTGTAGCCAAGTTTCCATTCCGTGTATTAGTGATATCTTATGATGTTTCTTTTTCTGTGTGACTTATTTCAGTTAGAATCATCGTAGCTGAATCCACTCATTATGCTGCTACGGGCCTGATGACATAGATTTCATTGCTGAGTGATACTGCATTGTACGTAAGTACCACAAGTTCTTTATCCATTTTTCACTTTCTGCGATGTTGAACTTGTACTGTAAACGAGGTTCTTGTAAACAGAGCCGTTCCAAACTTTGGGGTGGCTGTGTCTTTTTGATTTTAATTTCCCTAAGCTATAGGACCATAAGTGGAAGTGCCCTAGGTTCTGTTGCTTTGTTTTTTAGATGTTTCAGGAAACACCATACACTTCTCCCGAGTGGTTGTTGGCAATTCACATCCCGCCCATCAGCATAACAAGGCTCCCAGTTCTCCATGGCCTGTCCTGCCTTTCTGGATTTTACACTTTTTTCAGATGGCCCTTTTGACCGGGGGGAAGTGAGACTTCATTGTAGTGCAGATTTCCTTTGCAAGCTTGCTTGGTTGGCCAAAAGGGCGTATGCCTTTTTTCCTCAATATATTCAGGAAAAAACGCATACGCCCTTTTTGGCCAAGTGCATCATTGTGGACGTTCTGCCTCTTTTCCTATGCTTTCAATGCAATTCCAGTCTACCTCCTGAAATCGGTTTCCTGCAATTCTGCCCCGCTTTCAAGTCCTCTTGGCAGCCTTACTTCAGTCTATTTTTGGACGATAGCTGTCATTTATAACTCTGCAGGTTTGTGAATTACAGTGCCCCTGAGCTCCTTTCTTCAACTTGCTTTCTTGTGACCTGGCCGCAACACCGCAGGATGGCTTCAGGCCCTAATCTGGTTCCGGTACGGCACGCTGAGCCTTTGGTTATTTCCTCTTCCTGGTGGGAAATGAGAGTTAAATTTGCCCGTCCAGACACCTCCAGCTAGTCTCTCATTGGTTCTCGCTATTCCTGTTCATCTTCCGCAGAAATTGCAAACTGTGCCAAACAGGAGGTTAAAGGCGCTAACTCTCCAAGTGGGGAGAGTGTTAGTAAAGCGTCTGGAATGTTGCAACCGAGTACCAGGGGAGGAAAACTGAGACATATTTGAACACGTCTCCCGATCACATGGTTGATCATACTCTAGGTTCCACATGCATGTTTTAGCTGAAGGAAGAATACCTTAAACCTGGGTAGTTGAAACCCGTGGAATGCGTACCATGCAATATGACTTCAAAGGGTCTTCATTTGCTCACCGAACCTCTCCAATCCTATCACTGCTGCGTTTATGCCCCTGTACACACGCTTGATTCTCTTTTGGAGACATAGCAATCCATAGGTTTTAAGATACTTACTAGTCAGGTACATTCTTAGGCGTTTAATATGGGGTGTTGAGTCCATTTCGTTGAGCAAGGAGTAGCTCTTGTCTATTCCATATTTGGCTTAAGGAACTTTATCTGTGCTCATTTCAATCTCTGGTTTTATGCAGCACCCCAACTCACCTTTACCCTTAGGCAAGCATAAGTTGGTTTTCTAAATTTGAGACCCTGTTCTGTTTTGGAATGCAGTTCCTGTGTAGCCAAGTTTACATTCCGTGTATTACTGATATCTTATGATGTTTCTTTTTCTGTGTGACTTAGTTCAGTTAGAATCATCATACCTGAATCCACTCATTGTGCTGCTAAGGGCCTGATGACACAGATTTCATTGCTGAGTGATATTGCTTTGTAACTGAATACCACAACTTCTTTATCCATTTTTCACTTTCTGCGATGTTGAACTTGTACTGTAAACGAGGTTCTTGTAAACAGAGCCGTTCCAAACTTTGGGGTGGCTGTGTCTTTTTGATTTTAATTTCCCTAAGCTATAGGACCATAAGTGGAAGTGCCCTAGGTTCTGTTGCTTTGTTTTTTAGATGTTTCAGGAAACACCATACACTTCTCCCGAGTGGTTGTTGGCAATTTACATCCCGCCCATCAGCATAACAAGGCTCCCAGTTCTCCATGGCCTGTCCTGCCTTTCTGGATTTTACACTTTTTTCAGATGGCCCTTTTGACCGGGGGGAAGTGAGACTTCATTGTAGTGCAGATTTCCTTTGCAAGCTTGCTTGGTTGGCCAAAAAGGGCGTATGCGTTTTTTCCTGAATATATTCAGGAAAAAACGCATACGCCCTTTTTGGCCAAGTGCATCATTGTGGACGTTCTGCCTCTTTTCCTATGCTTTCAATGCAATTCCAGTCTACCTCCTGAAATCGGTTTCCTGCAATTCTGCCCCGCTTTCAAGTCCTCTTGGCAGCCTTACTTCAGTCTATTTTTGGACGATAGCTGTCATTTATAACTCTGCAGGTTTGTGAATTACAGTGCCCCTGAGCTCCTTTCTTCAACTCGCTTTCTTTTGAGCTGGCCGCAACACCGCAGAATGGCTTCAGGCCCTAATCTGGTTCCGGTACGGCACGCTGAGCCTTTGGTTATTTCCTCTTCCTGGTGGGAAATGAGAGTTAAATTTGCCCGTCCAGACACCTCCAGCTAGCCTCTCATTGGTTCTCACTATTCCTGTTCATCTTCCGCAGAAATTGCAAACTGGGCCAAACAGGAGGTTAAAGGCGCTGACTCTCCAAGTGGGGAGAGTGTTAGTAAAGCGTCTGGAATGTTGCACCCGAGTACCAGGGGAGGAAAACTGAGACATATTTGAACACGTCTCCCGTTCACATGGTTGATCATACTTGGGTTCCACATGCATGTTTTAGCTGAAGGAAGAATCCCTTAAACCTGGAGAGTTAAGACCCGTGTAATGGGTACCATGCAATATGACTTCAAAGGGTCTTCATTTGCTCACCGAACCTCTCCAATCCTATCACTGCTGCGTTTATGCCCCTGTACACATGCTTGATTCTCTTTCGGAGACATAGCAATCCATAGGTTTTAAGATACTTACTAGTCAGGTACATTCTTAGGCGTTTAATATGCGGTGTTGAGTCCATTTCGTTGAGCAAGGAGTAGCTCTTGTCTATTCCATATTTGACTTAAGGAACTTTATCTGTGCTCATTTCAATCTCTGGTTTTATGCAGCACCCCAACTCACCTTTCCCCTTAAGCAAGCATAAGTTGGTTTTCTAAATTTGAGACCCTGTTCTGTTCTGTAATTCAGTTCCTGTGTAGCCAAGTTTACATTCCGTGTATTACTGATATCTTATGATGTTTCTTTTTCTGTGTGACTTACTTCAGTTAGAATCATCATACCTGAATCCACTCATTGTGCTGCTAAGGGCCTGATGACACAGATTTCATTGCTGAGTGATACTGCTTTGTAAGTAAATACCACAACTTCTTTATCCATTTTTCACTTTCTGCGATGTTGAACTTGTACTGTAAACGAGGTTCTTGTAAACAGAGCCGTTCCAAACTTTGGGGTGGCTGTGTCTTTTTGATTTTAATTTCCCTAAGCTATAGGACCATAAGTGGAAGTGCCCTAGGTTCTGTTGCTTTGTATTTTAGATGTTTCAGGAAACACCATACACTTTCCCGAGTGTCTGTTGGCAATTTACATCCCGCCCATCAACATAACAAGGCTCCCAGTTCTCCATGGCCTGTCCTGCCTTTCTGGATTTTACACTTTTTTCAGTTGGCCCTTTTGACCGGGGGGAAGTGAGACTTCATTGTAGTGCAGATTTCCTTTGCAAGCTTGCTTGGTTGGCCAAAAAGGGCGTATGCGTTTTTTCCTGAATATATTCAGGAAAAAACGCATACGCCCTTTTTGGCCAAGTGCATCATTGTGGACGTTCTGCCTCTTTTCCTATGCTTTCAATGCAATTCCAGTCTACCTCCTGAAATCGGTTTCCTGCAATTCTGCCCCGCTTTCAAGTCCTCTTGGCAGCCTTACTTCAGTCTATTTTTGGACGATAGCTGTCATTTATAACTCTGCAGGTTTGTGAATTACAGTGCCCCTGAGCTCCTTTCTTCAACTCGCTTTCTTTTGAGCTGGCCGCAACACCGCAGAATGGCTTCAGGCCCTAATCTGGTTCCGGTACGGCACGCTGAGCCTTTGGTTATTTCCTCTTCCTGGTGGGAAATGAGAGTTAAATTTGCCCGTCCAGACACCTCCAGCTAGCCTCTCATTGGTTCTCGCTATTCCTGTTCATCTTCCGCAGAAATTGCAAACTGGGCCAAACAGGAGGTTAAAGGCGCTGACTCTCCAAGTGGGGAGAGTGTTAGTAAAGCGTCTCGAATGTTGCACCCGAGTACCAGGGGAGGAAAACTGAGACATATTTGAACACGTCTCCCGTTCACATGGTTGATCATACTTGGGTTCCACATGCATGTTTTAGCTGAAGGAAGAATCCCTTAAACCTGGAGAGTTAAGACCCGTGTAATGGGTACCATGCAATATGACTTCAAAGGGTCTTCATTTGCTCACCGAACCTCTCCAATCCTATCACTGCTGCGTTTATGCCCCTGTACACATGCTTGATTCTCTTTCGGAGACATAGCAATCCATAGGTTTTAAGATACTTACTAGTCAGGTACATTCTTAGGCGTTTAATATGCGGTGTTGAGTCCATTTCGTTGAGCAAGGAGTAGCTCTTGTCTATTCCATATTTGACTTAAGGAACTTTATCTGTGCTCATTTCAATCTCTGGTTTTATGCAGCACCCCAACTCACCTTTCCCCTTAAGCAAGCATAAGTTGGTTTTCTAAATTTGAGACCCTGTTCTGTTCTGTAATTCAGTTCCTGTGTAGCCAAGTTTACATTCCGTGTATTACTGATATCTTATGATGTTTCTTTTTCTGTGTGACTTACTTCAGTTAGAATCATCATACCTGAATCCACTCATTGTGCTGCTAAGGGCCTGATGACACAGATTTCATTGCTGAGTGATACTGCTTTGTAAGTAAATACCACAACTTCTTTATCCATTTTTCACTTTCTGCGATGTTGAACTTGTACTGTAAACGAGGTTCTTGTAAACAGAGCCGTTCCAAACTTTGGGGTGGCTGTGTCTTTTTGATTTTAATTTCCCTAAGCTATAGGACCATAAGTGGAAGTGCCCTAGGTTCTGTTGCTTTGTATTTTAGATGTTTCAGGAAACACCATACACTTCTCCCGAGTGTCTGTTGGCAATTTACATCCCGCCCATCAGCATAACAAGGCTCCCAGTTCTCCATGGCCTGTCCTGCCTTTCTGGATTTTACACTTTTTTCAGATGGCCCTTTTGACCGGGGGGAAGTGAGACTTCATTGTAGTGCAGATTTCCTTTGCAAGCTTGCTTGGTTGGCCAAAAAGTGCGTATGCGTTTTTTCCTGAATATATTCAGGAAAAAACGCATACGCCCTTTTTGGCCAAGTGCATCATTGTGGACGTTCTGCCTCTTTTCCTATGCTTTCAATGCAATTCCAGTCTACCTCCTGAAATCGGTTTCCTGCAATTCTGCCCCGCTTTCAAGTCCTCTTGGCAGCCTTACTTCAGTCTATTTTTGGACGATAGCTGTCATTTATAACTCTGCAGGTTTGTGAATTACAGTGCCCCTGAGCTCCTTTCTTCAACTCGCTTTCTTTTGAGCTGGCCGCAACACCGCAGAATGGCTTCAGGCCCTAATCTGGTTCCGGTACGGCACGCTGAGCCTTTGGTTATTTCCTCTTCCTGGTGGGAAATGAGAGTTAAATTTGCCCGTCCAGACACCTCCAGCTAGCCTCTCATTGGTTCTCGCTATTCCTGTTCATCTTCCGCAGAAATTGCAAACTGGGCCAAACAGGAGGTTAAAGGCGCTGACTCTCCAAGTGGGGAGAGTGTTAGTAAAGCGTCTGGAATGTTGCACCCGAGTACCAGGGGAGGAAAACTGAGACATATTTGAACACGTCTCCCGTTCACATGGTTGATCATACTTGGGTTCCACATGCATGTTTTAGCTGAAGGAAGAATCCCTTAAACCTGGAGAGTTAAGACCCGTGTAATGGGTACCATGCAATATGACTTCAAAGGGTCTTCATTTGCTCACCGAACCTCTCCAATCCTATCACTGCTGCGTTTATGCCCCTGTACACATGCTTGATTCTGTTTCGGAGACATAGCAATCCATAGGTTTTAAGATACTTACTAGTCAGGTACATTCTTAGGCGTTTAATATGCGGTGTTGAGTCCATTTCGTTGAGCAAGGAGTAGCTCTTGTCTATTCCATATTTGACTTAAGGAACTTTATCTGTGCTCATTTCAATCTCTGCTTTTATGCAGCACCCCAACTCACCTTTCTCCTTAAGCAAGCATAAGTTGGTTTTCTAAATTTGAGACCCTGTTCTGTTCTGTAATTCAGTTCCTGTGTAGCCAAGTTTACATTCCGTGTATTACTGATATCTTATGATGTTTCTTTTTCTGTGTGACTTAGTTCAGTTAGAATCATCATACCTGAATCCACTCATTGTGCTGCTAAGGGCCTGATGACACAGATTTCATTGCTGAGTGATATTGCTTTGTAAGTAAATACCACAACTTCTTTATCCATTTTTCACTTTCTGCGATGTTGAACTTGTACTGTAAACGAGGTTCTTGTAAACAGAGCCGTTCCAAACTTTGGGGTGGCTGTGTCTTTTTGATTTTAATTTCCCTAAGCTATAGGACCATAAGTGGCAGTGCCCTAGGCTCTGTTGGTTTGTTTTTTAGATGTTTCAGGAAACACCATACACTTCTCCCGAGTGTCTGTTGGCAATTTACATCCTGCCCATCAGCATAACAAGGCTCCCAGTTCTACATGGCCTGTTGCCTTTCTGAATTTTACACTTTTTTCAAATGGCCCTTTTGACCGGGGGGAAGTGAGACTTCATTGTAGTGCAGATTTCCTTTGCAAGCTTGCTTGGTTGGCCAAAAAGGGCGTATGCGTTTTTTCCTGAATATATTCAGGAAAAAACGCATACGCCCTTTTTGGCCAAGTGCATCATTGTGGACGTTCTGCCTCTTTTCCTATGCTTTCAATGCAATTCCAGTCTACCTCCTGAAATCGGTTTCCTGCAATTCTGCCCCGCTTTCAAGTCCTCTTGGCAGCCTTACTTCAGTCTATTTTTGGACGATAGCTGTCATTTATAACTCTGCAGGTTTGTGAATTACAGTGCCCCTGAGCTCCTTTCTTCAACTCGCTTTCTTTTGAGCTGGCCGCAACACCGCAGGATGGCTTCAGGCCCTAATCTGGTTCCGGTACGGCACGCTGAGCCTTTGGTTATTTCCTCTTCCTGGTGGGAAATGAGAGTTAAATTTGCCCGTCCAGACACCTCCAGCTAGTCTCTCATTGGTTCTCGCTATTCCTGTTCATCTTCCGCAGAAATTGCAAACTGTGCCAAACAGGAGGTTAAAGGCGCTAACTCTCCAAGTGGGGAGAGTGTTAGTAAAGCGTCTGGAATGTTGCAACCGAGTACCAGGGGAGGAAAACTGAGACATATTTGAACACGTCTCCCGATCACATGGTTGATCATACTCTAGGTTCCACATGCATGTTTTAGCTGAAGGAAGAATACCTTAAAACTGGGTAGTTGAAACCCGTGGAATGCGTACCATGCAATATGACTTCAAAGGGTCTTCATTTGCTCACCGAACCTCTCCAATCCTATCACTGCTGCGTTTATGCCCCTGTACACATGCTTGATTCTCTTTCGGAGACATAGCAATCCATAGGTTTTAAGATACTTACTAGTCAGGTACATTCTTAGGCGTTTAATATGGGGTGTTGAGTCCATTTCGTTGAGCAAGGAGTAGCTCTTGTCTATTCCATATTTGGCTTAAGGAACTTTATCTGTGCTCATTTCAATCTCTGGTTTTATGCAGCACCCCAACTCACCTTTCCCCTTAAGCAAGCATAAGTTGGTTTTCTAAATTTGAGACCCTGTTCTGTTCTGTAATTCAGTTCCTGTGTAGCCAAGTTTACATTCCGTGTATTACTGATATCTTATGATGTTTCTTTTTCTGTGTGGCTTAGTTCAGTTAGAATCATCATACCTGAATCCACTCATTGTGCTGCTAAGGGCCTGATGACACAGATTTCATTGCTGAGTGATATTGCTTTGTAAGTAAATACCACAACTTCTTTATCCATTTTTCACTTTCTGCGATGTTGAACTTGTACTGTAAACGAGGTTCTTGTAAACAGAGCCGTTCCAAACTTTGGGGTGGCTGTGTCTTTTTGATTTTAATTTCCCTAAGCTATAGGACCATAAGTGGAAGTGCCCTAGGTTCTGTTGCTTTGTTTTTTAGATGTTTCAGGAAACACCATACACTTCTCCCGAGTGGTTGTTGGCAATTTACATCCCGCCCATCAGCATAACAAGGCTCCCAGTTCTCCATGGCCTGTCCTGCCTTTCTGGATTTTACACTTTTTTCAGATGGCCCTTTTGACCGGGGGGAAGTGAGACTTCATTGTAGTGCAGATTTCCTTTGCAAGCTTGCTTGGTTGGCCAAAAAGGGCGTATGCGTTTTTTCCTGAATATATTCAGGAAAAAACGCATACGCCCTTTTTGGCCAAGTGCATCATTGTGGACGTTCTGCCTCTTTTCCTATGCTTTCAATGCAATTCCAGTCTACCTCCTGAAATCGGTTTCCTGCAATTCTGCCCCGCTTTCAAGTCCTCTTGGCAGCCTTACTTCAGTCTATTTTTGGACGATAGCTGTCATTTATAACTCTGCAGGTTTGTGAATTACAGTGCCCCTGAGCTCCTTTCTTCAACTCGCTTTCTTTTGAGCTGGCCGCAACACCGCAGAATGGCTTCAGGCCCTAATCTGGTTCCGGTACGGCACGCTGAGCCTTTGGTTATTTCCTCTTCCTGGTGGGAAATGAGAGTTAAATTTGCCCGTCCAGACACCTCCAGCTAGCCTCTCATTGGTTCTCACTATTCCTGTTCATCTTCCGCAGAAATTGCAAACTGGGCCAAACAGGAGGTTAAAGGCGCTGACTCTCCAAGTGGGGAGAGTGTTAGTAAAGCGTCTGGAATGTTGCACCCGAGTACCAGGGGAGGAAAACTGAGACATATTTGAACACGTCTCCCGTTCACATGGTTGATCATACTTGGGTTCCACATGCATGTTTTAGCTGAAGGAAGAATCCCTTAAACCTGGAGAGTTAAGACCCGTGTAATGGGTACCATGCAATATGACTTCAAAGGGTCTTCATTTGCTCACCGAACCTCTCCAATCCTATCACTGCTGCGTTTATGCCCCTGTACACATGCTTGATTCTCTTTCGGAGACATAGCAATCCATAGGTTTTAAGATACTTACTAGTCAGGTATATTCTTAGGCGTTTAATATGCGGTGTTGAGTCCATTTCGTTGAGCAAGGAGTAGCTCTTGTCTATTCCATATTTGACTTAAGGAACTTTATCTGTGCTCATTTCAATCTCTGGTTTTATGCAGCACCCCAACTCACCTTTCCCCTTAAGCAAGCATAAGTTGGTTTTCTAAATTTGAGACCCTGTTCTGTTCTGTAATTCAGTTCCTGTGTAGCCAAGTTTACATTCCGTGTATTACTGATATCTTATGATGTTTCTTTTTCTGTGTGACTTACTTCAGTTAGAATCATCATACCTGAATCCACTCATTGTGCTGCTAAGGGCCTGATGACACAGATTTCATTGCTGAGTGATACTGCTTTGTAAGTAAATACCACAACTTCTTTATCCATTTTTCACTTTCTGCGATGTTGAACTTGTACTGTAAACGAGGTTCTTGTAAACAGAGCCGTTCCAAACTTTGGGGTGGCTGTGTCTTTTTGATTTTAATTTCCCTAAGCTATAGGACCATAAGTGGAAGTGCCCTAGGTTCTGTTGCTTTGTATTTTAGATGTTTCAGGAAACACCATACACTTCTCCCGAGTGTCTGTTGGCAATTTACATCCCGCCCATCAGCATAATAAGGCTCCCAGTTCTCCATGGCCTGTCCTGCCTTTCTGGATTTTACACTTTTTTCAGATGGCCCTTTTGACCGGGGGGAAGTGAGACTTCATTGTAGTGCAGATTTCCTTTGCAAGCTTGCTTGGTTGGCCAAAAAGGGCGTATGCGTTTTTTCCTGAATATATTCAGGAAAAAACGCATACGCCCTTTTTGGCCAAGTGCATCATTGTGGACGTTCTGCCTCTTTTCCTATGCTTTCAATGCAATTCCAGTCTACCTCCTGAAATCGGTTTCCTGCAATTCTGCCCCGCTTTCAAGTCCTCTTGGCAGCCTTACTTCAGTCTATTTTTGGACGATAGCTGTCATTTATAACTCTGCAGGTTTGTGAATTACAGTGCCCCTGAGCTCCTTTCTTCAACTCGCTTTCTTTTGAGCTGGCCGCAACACCGCAGAATGGCTTCAGGCCCTAATCTGGTTCCGGTACGGCACGCTGAGCCTTTGGTTATTTCCTCTTCCTGGTGGGAAATGAGAGTTAAATTTGCCCGTCCAGACACCTCCAGCTAGCCTCTCATTGGTTCTCGCTATTCCTGTTCATCTTCCGCAGAAATTGCAAACTGGGCCAAACAGGAGGTTAAAGGCGCTGACTCTCCAAGTGGGGAGAGTGTTAGTAAAGCGTCTCGAATGTTGCACCCGAGTACCAGGGGAGGAAAACTGAGACATATTTGAACACGTCTCCCGTTCACATGGTTGATCATACTTGGGTTCCACATGCATGTTTTAGCTGAAGGAAGAATACCTTAAACCTGGAGAGTTAAGACCCGTGTAATGGGTACCATGCAATATGACTTCAAAGGGTCTTCATTTGCTCACCGAACCTCTCCAATCCTATCACTGCTGCGTTTATGCCCCTGTACACATGCTTGATTCTCTTTCGGAGACATAGCAATCCATAGGTTTTAAGATACTTACTAGTCAGGTACATTCTTAGGCGTTTAATATGCGGTGTTGAGTCCATTTCGTTGAGCAAGGAGTAGCTCTTGTCTATTCCATATTTGACTTAAGGAACTTTATCTGTGCTCATTTCAATCTCTGGTTTTATGCAGCACCCCAACTCACCTTTCTCCTTAAGCAAGCATAAGTTGGTTTTCTAAATTTGAGACCCTGTTCTGTTCTGTAATTCAGTTCCTGTGTAGCCAAGTTTACATTCCGTGTATTACTGATATCTTATGATGTTTCTTTTTCTGTGTGACTTAGTTCAGTTAGAATCATCATACCTGAATCCACTCATTGTGCTGCTAAGGGCCTGATGACACAGATTTCATTGCTGAGTGATATTGCTTTGTAAGTAAATACCACAACTTCTTTATCCATTTTTCACTTTCTGCGATGTTGAACTTGTACTGTAAACGAGGTTCTTGTAAACAGAGCCGTTCCAAACTTTGGGGTGGCTGTGTCTTTTTGATTTTAATTTCCCTAAGCTATAGGACCATAAGTGGCAGTGCCCTAGGCTCTGTTGGTTTGTTTTTTAGATGTTTCAGGAAACACCATACACTTCTCCCGAGTGTCTGTTGGCAATTTACATCCTGCCCATCAGCATAACAAGGCTCCCAGTTCTCCATGGCCTGTCCTGCCTTTCTGGATTTTACACTTTTTTCAGATGGCCCTTTTGACCGGGGGGAAGTGAGACTTCATTGTAGTGCAGATTTCCTTTGCAAGCTTGCTTGGTTGGCCAAAAAGGGCGTATGCGTTTTTTCCTGAATATATTCAGGAAAAAACGCATACGCCATTTTTGGCCAAGTGCATCATTGTGGACGTTCTGCCTCTTTGCCTATGCTTTCAATGCAATTCCAGTCTACCTCCTGAAATCGGTTTCCTGCAATTCTGCCCCGCTTTCAAGTCCTCTTGGCAGCCTTACTTCTGTCTATATTTGGACGATAGCTGTCATTTATAACTCTGCAGGTTTGTGAATTACAGTGCCCCTGAGCTCCTTTCTTCAACTCGCTTTCTTTTGAGCTGGCCGCAACACCGCAGGATGGCTTCAGGCCCTAATCTGGTTCCGGCACGGCACGCTGAGCCTTTGGTTATTTCCTCTTCCTGTTGGGAAATGAGAGTTAAATTTGCCCGTCCAGACACCTCCAGCTAGCCTCTCATTGATTCTTGCTATTCCTGTTCATCTTCCGCAGAAATTGCAAACTGGGCCAAACAGGAGGTTAAAGGTGCTGACTCTCCAAGTGGGGAGAGTGTTAGTAAAGCATCTGGAATGTTGCACCCGAGTACCAGGGGAGGAAAACTGAGACATATTTGAACACGTCTCCCGATCACATGGTTGATCATACTTGGGTTCCACATGCATGTTTTAGCTGAAGGAAGAATACCTTAAACCTGGAGAGTTGAGACCCGTGTAATGGGTACCATGCAATATGACTTCAAAGGGTCTTCATTTGCTCACCGAACCTCTCCAATCCTATCACTGCTGTGTTTATGCCCCTGTACACATGCTTGATTCTCTTTCGGAGACATAGCAATCCATAGGTTTTAAGATACTTACTAGTCAGGTACATTCTTAGGCGTTTAATATGCGGTGTTGAGTCCATTTCGTTGAGCAAGGAGTAGCTCTTGTCTATTCCATATTTGACTTAAGGAACTTTATCTGTTCTCATTTCAATCTCTGGTTTTATGCAGCACCCCAACTCACCTTTACCCTTAAGCAAGCATAAGTTGGTTTTCTAAATTTGAGACCCTGTTCTGTTCTGTAATTCAGTTCCTGTGTAGCCAAGTTTACATTCCGTGTATTACTGATATCTTATGATGTTTCTTTTTCTGTGTGACTTATTTCAGTTAGAATCATCATACCTTAATCCACTCATTGTTCTGCTAAGGGCCTGATGACATAGATTTCATTGCTGAGTGTTATTGCTTTGTAAGTAAATACCACAACTTCTTTATCCATTTTTCACTTTCTGCGATGTTGAACTTGTACTGTAACGAGGTTCTTGTAAACAGAGGCGTCCCAAACTTTGGGGTGGCTGTGTCTTTTTGATTTTAATTTCCCTAAGCTATAGGACCATAAGTGGCAGTGCCCTAGGCTCTGTTGCTTTGTTTTTTAGATGTTTCAGGAAACACCATACACTTCTCCCGAGTGTCTGTTGGCAATTTACATCCCGCCCATCAGCATAACAAGGCTCCCAGTTCTCCATGGCCTGTCCTGCCTTTCTGGATTTTACACTTTTTTCAGATGGCCCTTTTGACCGGGGGGAAGTGAGACTTCATTGTAGTGCAGATTTCCTTTGCAAGCTTGCTTAGTTGGCCAAAAAGGGCATATGCGTTTTTTCCTGAATATATTCAGGAAAAAACGCATACGCCCTTTTTGGCCAAGTGCATCATTGTGGACGTTCTGCCTCTTTTCCTATGCTTTCAATGCAATTCCAGTCTACCTCCTGAAATCGGTTTCCTGCAATTCTGCCCCGCTTTCAAGTCCTCTTGGCAGCCTTACTTCAGTCTATTTTTGGACGATAGCTGTCATTTATAACTCTGCAGGTTTGTGAATTACAGTGCCCCTGAGCTCCTTTCTTCAACTCGCTTTCTTGTGACCTGGCCGCAACACCGCAGGATGTCTTCAGGCCCTAATCTGGTTCCGGCCCGGCATGCTGAGCCTTTGGTTAATTCCTCTTCCTGGTGGGAAATGAGAGTTAAATTTGCCCGTCCAGACACCTCCAGCTAGCCTCTCATTGGTTCTCGCTATTCCTGTTCATCTTCCACAGAAATTGCAAACTGGGCCAAACAGGAGGTTAAAGGGACTGACTCTCCAAGTGGGGAGAGTGTTAGTAAAGCGTCTGGAATGTTGCACCCGAGTACCAGGGTACGAAAACTGAGACATATTTGAACACGTCTCCCGATCACATGGTTGATCATACTGTAGGTTCCACATGCATGTTTTAGCTGAAGGAAGAATACCTTAATCCTGGGTAGTTGAAACCCGTGGAATGGGTATCATGCAATATGACTTCAAAGGGTCTTCATTTGCTCACCGAACCTCTCCAATCCTATCACTGCTGCGTTTATGCCCCTGTACACATGCTTGATTCTCTTTCGGAGACATAGCAATCCATAGGTTTTAAGATACTTACTAGTCAGGTACATTCTTAGGCGTTTAATATGGGGTGTTGAGTCCGTTTCATTGAGCAAGGAGTAGCTCTTGTCTATTCCATATTTGGCTTAAGGAACTTTATCTGTGCTCATTTCAATCTCTGGTTTTATGCAGCACCCCAACTCACCTTTCCCCTTAAGCAAGCATAAGTTGGTTTTCTAAATTTGAGACCCTGTTCTGTTCTGTAATTCAGTTCCTGTGTAGCCAAGTTTCCATTCCGTGTATTACTGATATCTTATGATGTTTCTTTTTCTGTGTGACTTATTTCAGTTAGAATCATCATACCTGAATCCACTCATTGTGCTGCTAAGGACCTGATGACACAGATTTCATTGCTGAGTGATATTGCTTTGTAAGTAAATACCACAACTTCTTTATCCATTTTTCACTTTCTGCGATGTTGAACTTGTACTGTAAACGAGGTTCTTGTAAACAGAGCCGTTCCAAATTTTGGGGTGGCTGTGTCTTTTTGATTTTAATTTCCCTAAGCTATAGGACCATAAGTGGAAGTGCCCTAGGTTCTGTTGCTTTGTTTTTTAGATGTTTCAGGAAACACCATACACTTCTCCCGAGTGGTTGTTGGCAATTTACATCCCGCCCATCAGCATAACAAGGCTCCCAGTTCTCCATGGCCTGTCCTGCCTTTCTGGATTTTACACTTTTTTCAGATGACCCTTTTGACCGGGGGGAAGTGAGACTTCATTGTAGTGCAGATTTCCTTTGCAAGCTTGCTTGGTTGGCCAAAAAGGGCGTATGCGTTTTTTCCTGAATATATTCCGGAAAAAACGCATACGCCCTTTTTGGCCAAGTGCATCATTGTGGACGTTCTGCCTCTTTTCCTATGCTTTCAATGCAATTCCAGTCTACCTCCTGAAATCGGTTTCCTGCAATTCTGCCCCGCTTTCAAGTCCTCTTGGCAGCCTTACTTCAGTCTATTTTTGGACGATAGCTGTCATTTATAACTCTGCAGGTTTGTGAAATACAGTGCCCCTGAGCTCCTTTCTTCAACTCGCTTTCTTGTGACCTGGCCGCAACACCGCAGGATGGCTTCAGGCCCTAATCTGGTTCCGGCCCGGCATGCTGAGCCTTTGGTTAATTCCTCTTCCTGGTGGGAAATGAGAGTAAATTTGCCCGTCCAGACACCTCCAGCTAGCCTCTCATTGGTTCTCGCTATTCCTGTTCATCTTCCGCAGAAATTACAAACTGGGCCAAACAGGAGGTTAAAGGGACTGACTCTCCAAGTGGGGAGAGTGTTAGTAAAGCGTCTGGAAGGTTGCACCCGAGTACCAGGGGAGGAAAACTGAGACATATTTGAACACGTCTCCCGATCACATGGTTGATCATACTCTGGGTTCCACATGCATGTTTTAGCTGAAGGAAGAATACCTTAAACCTGGGTAGTTGAAACCCGTGGAATGGGTACCATGCAATATGACTTCAAAGGGTCTTCATTTGCTCACCGAACCTCTCCAATCCTATCACTGCTGCGTTTATGCCCCTGTACACATGCTTGATTCTCTTTTGGAGACATAGCAATCCATAGGTTTTACGATACTTACAAGTCAGGTACATTCTTAGGCGTTTAATATGCGGTGTTGAGTCCATTTCGTTGAGCAAGGAGTAGCTCTTGTCTATTCCATATTTGGCTTAAGGAACTTTATCTGTGCTCATTTCAATCTCTGGTTTTATGCAGCACCCCAACTCACCTTTCCCCTTAAGCAAGCATAAGTTGGTTTTCTAAATTTGAGACCCTGTTCTGTTCTGTAATTCAGTTCCTGTGTAGCCAAGTTTCCATTCCGTGTATTACTGATATCTTATGATGTTTCTTTTTCTGTGTGACTTATTTCAGTTAGAATCATCATACCTGAATCCACTCATTGTGCTGCTAAGGGCCTGATGACATAGATTTCATTGCTGAGTGATATTGCTTTGTAAGTAAATACCACAACTTCTTTATCCATTTTTCACTTTCTGCCATGTTGAACTTGTACTGTAAACGAGGTTCTTGTAAACAGAGGCCTCCCAAACTTTGGGGTGGCTGTGTCTTTTTGATTTTAATTTCCCTAAGCTATAGGACCATAAGTGGCAGTGCCCTAGGCTCTGTTGCTTTGTTTATTAGATGTTTCAGGAAACACCATACACTTATCCCGAGTGTCTGTTGGCAATTTACATTCCGCCCATCAGCATAACAAGGCTCCCAGTTCTCCATGGCCTGTCCTGCCTTTCTGGATTTTACACTTTTTTCAGATGGCCCTTTTGACCGGGGGGAAGTGAGACTTCATTGTAGTGCAGATTTCCTTTGCAAGCTTGCTTGGTTGGCCAAAAAGGGCGTATGCGTTTTTTCCTGAATATATTCCGGAAAAAACGCATACGCCCTTTTTGGCCAAGTGCATCATTGTGGACGTTCTGCCTCTTTTCCTATGCTTTCAATGCAATTCCAGTCTACCTCCTGAAATCGGTTTCCTGCAATTCTGCCCCGCTTTCAAGTCCTCTTGGCAGCCTTACTTCAGTCTATTTTTGGACGATAGCTGTCATTTATAACTCTGCAGGTTTGTGAAATACAGTGCCCCTGAGCTCCTTTCTTCAACTCGCTTTCTTGTGACCTGGCCGCAACACCGCAGGATGGCTTCAGGCCCTAATCTGGTTCCGGCCCGGCATGCTGAGCCTTTGGTTAATTCCTCTTCCTGGTGGGAAATGAGAGTAAATTTGCCCGTCCAGACACCTCCAGCTAGCCTCTCATTGGTTCTCGCTATTCCTGTTCATCTTCCGCAGAAATTACAAACTGGGCCAAACAGGAGGTTAAAGGGACTGACTCTCCAAGTGGGGAGAGTGTTAGTAAAGCGTCTGGAAGGTTGCACCCGAGTACCAGGGGAGGAAAACTGAGACATATTTGAACACGTCTCCCGATCACATGGTTGATCATACTCTGGGTTCCACATGCATGTTTTAGCTGAAGGAAGAATACCTTAAACCTGGGTAGTTGAAACCCGTGGAATGGGTACCATGCAATATGACTTCAAAGGGTCTTCATTTGCTCACCGAACCTCTCCAATCCTATCACTGCTGCGTTTATGCCCCTGTACACATGCTTGATTCTCTTTTGGAGACATAGCAATCCATAGGTTTTACGATACTTACAAGTCAGGTACATTCTTAGGCGTTTAATATGCGGTGTTGAGTCCATTTCGTTGAGCAAGGAGTAGCTCTTGTCTATTCCATATTTGGCTTAAGGAACTTTATCTGTGCTCATTTCAATCTCTGGTTTTATGCAGCACCCCAACTCACCTTTACCCTTAAGCAAGCATAAGTTGGTTTTCTAAATTTGAGACCCTGTTCTGTTCTGTAATTCAGTTCCTGTGTAGCCAAGTTTCCATTCCGTGTATTACTGATATCTTATGATGTTTCTTTTTCTGTGTGACTTATTTCAGTTAGAATCATCATACCTGAATCCACTCATTGTGCTGCTAAGGGCCTGATGACATAGATTTCATTGCTGAGTGATATTGCTTTGTAAGTAAATACCACAACTTCTTTATCCATTTTTCACTTTCTGCGATGTTGAACTTGTACGGTAAACGAGGTTCTTGTAAACAGAGGCGTCCCAAACTTTGGGGTGGCTGTGTCTTTTTGATTTTAATTTCCCTAAGCTATAGGACCATAAGTGGAAGTGCCCTAGGCTCTGTTGCTTTGTTTTTTAGATGTTTCAGGAAACACCATACACTTCTCCCAAGTGTCTGTTGGCAATTTACATCCCGCCCATCAGCATAACAAGGCTCCCAGTTCTCAATGGCCTGTTGCCTTTCTGGATTTTACACTTTTTTCAGATGGCCCTTTTGACCGGGGGGAAGTGAGACTTCATTGTAGTGCAGATTTCCTTTGCAAGCTTGCTTGGTTGGCCAAAAAGGGCGTATGCGTTTTTTCCTGAATATATTCAGGAAAAAACGCATACGCCCTTTTTGGCCAAGTGCATCATTGTGGACGTTCTGCCTCTTTTCCTATGCTTTCAATGCAATTCCAGTCTACCTCCTGAAATCGGTTTCCTGCAATTCTGCCCCGCTTTCAAGTCCTCTTGGCAGCCTTACTTCAGTCTATTTTTGGACGATAGCTGTCATTTATAACTCTGCAGGTGTGTGAATTACAGTGCCCCTGAGCTCCTTTCTTCAACTCGGTTTCTTTTGAGCTGGCCGCAACACCGCAGGATGGCTTCAGGCCCTAATCTGGTTCCGGTACGGCACGCTGAGCCTTTGGTTATTTCCTCTTCCTGGTGGGAAATGAGACTTAAATTTGCCCGTCCAGACACCTCCAGCTAGCCTCTCATTGGTTCTCGCTATTCCTGTTCATCTTCCGCAGAAATTGCAAACTGTGCCAAACAGGAGGTTAAAGGCGCTGACTCTCCAAGTGGGGAGAGTGTTAGTAAAGCGTCTGGAATGTTGCACCCGAGTACCAGGGGAGGAAAACTGAGACATATTTGAACACGTCTCCCGTTCACATGGTTGATCATACTTGGGTTCCACATGCATGTTTTAGCTGAAGGAAGAATACCTTAAACCTGGAGAGTTGAGACCCGTGTAATGGGTACCATGCAATATGACTTCAAAGGGTCTTCATTTGCTCACCGAACCTCTCCAATCCTATCACTGCTGCGTTTATGCCCCTGTACACATGCTTGATTCTCTTTTGGAGACATAGCAATCCATAGGTTTTACGATACTTACTAGTCAGGTACATTCTTAGGCGTTTAATATGCGGTGTTGAGTCCATTTCGTTGAGCAAGGAGTAGCTCTTGTCTATTCCATATTTGACTTAAGGAACTTTATCTGTGCTCATTTCAATCTCTGGTTTTATGCAGCACCCCAACTCACCTTTCCCCTTAAGCAAGCATAAGTTGGTTTTCTAAATTTGAGACCCTGTTCTGTTCTGTAATTCAGTTCCTGTGTAGCCAAGTTTCCATTCCATGTATTAGTGATATCTTATGATGTTTCTTTTTCTGTGTGACTTATTTCAGTTAGAATCATCGTACCTGAATCCACTCATTGTGCTGCTAAGGGCCTGATGACATAGATTTCATTGCTGAGTGATATTGCTTTGTAAGTGAATACCACAACTTCTTTATCCATTTTTCCCTTTCTGCGATGTTGAACTTTTACTGTAAACGAGGTTCTTGTAAACAGAGCCGTTCCAAACTTTGGGGTGGCTGTGTCTTTTTGATTTTAATTTCCCTAAGCTATAGGACCATAAGTGGAAGTGCCCTAGGCTCTGTTGCTTTGTTTTTTAGATGTTTCAGGAAACACCATACACTTCTCCCAAGTGTCTGTTGGCAATTTACATCCCGCCCATCAGCATAACAAGGCTCCCAGTTCTCAATGGCCTGTTGCCTTTCTGGATTTTACACTTTTTTCAGATGGCCCTTTTGACCGGGGGGAAGTGAGACTTCATTGTAGTGCAGATTTCCTTTGCAAGCTTGCTTGGTTGGCCAAAAAGGGCGTATGCGTTTTTTCCTGAATATATTCAGGAAAAAACGCATACGCCCTTTTTGGCCAAGTGCATCATTGTGGACGTTCTGCCTCTTTTCCTATGCTTTCAATGCAATTCCAGTCTACCTCCTGAAATCGGTTTCCTGCAATTCTGCCCCGCTTTCAAGTCCTCTTGGCAGCCTTACTTCAGTCTATTTTTGGACGATAGCTGTCATTTATAACTCTGCAGGTTTGTGAATTACAGTGCCCCTGAGCTCGTTTCTTCAACTCGCTTTCTTGTGACCTGGCCGCAACACCGCAGGATGGCTTCAGGCCCTAATCTGGTTCCGGCCCGGCATGCTGAGCCTTTGGTTAATTCCTCTTCCTGGTGGGAAATGAGAGTTAAATTTGCCCGTCCAGACACCTCCAGCTAGCCTCTCATTGGTTCTCGCTATTCCTGTTCATCTTCCGCAGAAATTGCAAACTGGGCCAAACAGGAGGTTAAAGGGACTGACTCTCCAAGTGGGGAGAGTGTTAGTAAAGCGTCTGGAATGTTGCACCCGAGTACCAGGGGAGGAAAACTGAGACATATTTGAACACGTCTCCCGATCACATGGTTGATCATACTCTAGGTTCCACATGCATGTTTTAGCTGAAGGAAGAATACCTTAAACCTGGGTAGTTGAAACCCGTGGAATGGGTACCATGCAATATGACTTCAAAGGGTCTTCATTTGCTCACCGAACCTCTCCAATCCTATCACTGCTGCGTTTATGCCCCTGTACACATGCTTGATTCTCTTTCGGAGACATAGCAATCCATAGGTTTTAAGATACTTACAAGTCAGGTACATTCTTAGGTGTTTAATATGTGGTGTTGAGTCCATTTCGTTGAGCAAGGAGTAGCTCTTGTCTATTCCATATTTGGCTTAAGGAACTTTATCTGTGCTCATTTCAATCTCTGGTTTTATGCAGCACCCCAACTCACCTTTACCCTTAAGCAAGCATAAGTTGTTTTTCTAAATTTGAGACCCTGTTCTGTTCTGTAATTCAGTTCCTGTGTAGCCAAGTTTCCATTCCGTGTATTAGTGATATCTTATGATGTTTCTTTTTCTGTGTGACTTATTTCAGTTAGAATCATCATACCTGAATCCACTCATTGTGCTGCTAAGGGCCTGATGACATAGATTTCATTGCTGAGTGATATTGCTTTGTAAGTGAATACCACAACTTCTTTATCCATTTTTCCCTTTCTGCGATGTTCAACTTGTACTGTAAACGAGGTTCTTGTAAACAGAGCCGTTCCAAACTTTGGGGTGGCTGTGTCTTTTTGATTTTAATTTCCCTAAGCTATAGGACCATAAGTGGAAGTGCCCTAGGCTCTGTTGCTTTGTTTTTTAGATGTTTCAGGAAACACCATACACTTCTCCCAAGTGTCTGTTGGCAATTTACATCCCGCCCATCAGCATAACAAGGCTCCCAGTTCTCAATGGCCTGTTGCCTTTCTGGATTTTACACTTTTTTCAGATGGCCCTTTTGACCGGGGGGAAGTGAGACTTCATTGTAGTGCAGATTTCCTTTGCAAGCTTGCTTGGTTGGCCAAAAAGGGCGTATGCGTTTTTTCCTGAATATATTCAGGAAAAAACGCATACGCCCTTTTTGGCCAAGTGCATCATTGTGGACGTTCTGCCTCTTTTCCTATGCTTTCAATGCAATTCCAGTCTACCTCCTGAAATCGGTTTCCTGCAATTCTGCCCCGCTTTCAAGTCCTCTTGGCAGCCTTACTTCAGTCTATTTTTGGACGATAGCTGTCATTTATAACTCTGCAGGTTTGTGAATTACAGTGCCCCTGAGCTCGTTTCTTCAACTCGCTTTCTTGTGACCTGGCCGCAACACCGCAGGATGGCTTCAGGCCCTAATCTGGTTCCGGCCCGGCATGCTGAGCCTTTGGTTAATTCCTCTTCCTGGTGGGAAATGAGAGTTAAATTTGCCCGTCCAGACACCTCCAGCTAGCCTCTCATTGGTTCTCGCTATTCCTGTTCATCTTCCGCAGAAATTGCAAACTGGGCCAAACAGGAGGTTAAAGGGACTGACTCTCCAAGTGGGGAGAGTGTTAGTAAAGCGTCTGGAATGTTGCACCCGAGTACCAGGGGAGGAAAACTGAGACATATTTGAACACGTCTCCCGATCACATGGTTGATCATACTCTAGGTTCCACATGCATGTTTTAGCTGAAGGAAGAATACCTTAAACCTGGGTAGTTGAAACCCGTGGAATGGGTACCATGCAATATGACTTCAAAGGGTCTTCATTTGCTCACCAAACCTCTCCAATCCTATCACTGCTGCGTTTATGCCCCTGTACACATGCTTGATTCTCTTTCGGAGACATAGCAATCCATAGGTTTTAAGATACTTACAAGTCAGGTACATTCTTAGGCGTTTAATATGCGGTGTTGAGTCCATTTCGTTGAGCAAGGAGTAGCTCTTGTCTATTCCATATTTGGCTTAAGGAACTTTATCTGTGCTCATTTCAATCTCTGGTTTTATGCAGCACCCCAACTCACCTTTACCCTTAAGCAAGCATAAGTTGTTTTTCTAAATTTGAGACCCTGTTCTGTTCTGTAATTCAGTTCCTGTGTAGCCAAGTTTCCATTCCGTGTATTACTGATATCTTATGATGTTTCTTTTTCTGTGTGACTTATTTCAGTTAGAATCATCATACCTGAATCCACTCATTGTGCTGCTAAGGGCCTGATGACATAGATTTCATTGCTGAGTGATATTGCTTTGTAAGTGAATACCACAACTTCTTTATCCATTTTTCCCTTTCTGCGATGTTGAACTTGTACTGTAAACGAGGTTCTTGTAAACAGAGCCGTTCCAAACTTTGGGGTGGCTGTGTCTTTTTGATTTTAATTTCCCTAAGCTATAGGACCATAAGTGGAAGTGCCCTAGGCTCTGTTGCTTTGTTTTTTAGATGTTTCAGGAAACACCATACACTTCTCCCAAGTGTCTGTTGGCAATTTACATCCCGCCCATCAGCATAACGAGGCTCCCAGTTCTCAATGGCCTGTTGCCTTTCTGGATTTTACACTTTTTTCAGATGGCCCTTTTGACCGGGGGGAAGTGAGACTTCATTGTAGTGCAGATTTCCTTGCAAGCTTGCTTGGTTGGCCAAAAAGGGCGTATGCGTTTTTTCCTGAATATATTCAGGAAAAAACGCATACGCCCTTTTTGGCCAAGTGCATCATTGTGGACGTTCTGCCTCTTTTCCTATGCTTTCAATGCAATTCCAGTCTACCTCCTGAAATCGGTTTCCTGCAATTCTGCCCCGCTTTCAAGTCCTCTTGGCAGCCTTACTTCAGTCTATTTTTGGACGATAGCTGTCATTTATAACTCTGCAGGTTTGTGAATTACAGTGCCCCTGAGCTCGTTTCTTCAACTCGCTTTCTTGTGACCTGGCCGCAACACCGCAGGATGGCTTCAGGCCCTAATCTGGTTCCGGCCCGGCATGCTGAGCCTTTGGTTAATTCCTCTTCCTGGTGGGAAATGAGAGTTAAATTTGCCCGTCCAGACACCTCCAGCTAGCCTCTCATTGGTTCTCGCTATTCCTGTTCATCTTCCGCAGAAATTGCAAACTGGGCCAAACAGGAGGTTAAAGGCGCTGACTCTCCAAGTGGGGAGAGTGTTAGTAAAGCGTCTGGAATGTTGCACCCGAGTACCAGGGGAGGAAAACTGAGACATATTTGAACACGTCTCCCGATCACATGGTTGATCATACTCTGGGTTCCACATGCATGTTTTAGCTGAAGGAAGAATACCTAAAACCTGGGTAGTTGAAACCCGTGGAATGGGTATCATGCAATATGACTTCAAAGGGTCTTCATTTGCTCACCGAACCTCTCCAATCCTATCACTGCTGCGTTTATGCCCCTGTACACATGCTTGATTCTCTTTCGGAGACATAGCAATCCATAGGTTTTAAGATACTTACTAGTCAGGTACATTCTTAGGCGTTTAATATGCGGTGTTGAGTCCATTTCGTTGAGCAAGGAGTAGCTCTTGTCTATTCCATATTTGGCTTAAGGAACTTTATCTGTGCTCATTTCAATCTCTGGTTTTATGCAGCACCCCAACTCACCTTTACCCTTAAGCAAGCATAAGTTGTTTTTCTAAATTTGAGACACTGTTCTGTTCTGTAATTCAGTTCCTGTGTAGCCAAGTTTCCATTCCGTGTATTACTGATATCTTATGATGTTTCTTTTTCTGTGTGACTTATTTCAGTTAGAATCATCATACCTGAATCCACTCATTGTGCTGCTAAGGGCCTGATGACATAGATTTCATTGCTGAGTGATATTGCTTTGTAAGTGAATACCACAACTTCTTTATCCATTTTTCCCTTTCTGCGATGTTGAACTTGTACTGTAAACGAGGTTCTTGTAAACAGAGCCGTTCCAAACTTTGGGGTGGCTGTGTCTTTTTGATTTTAATTTCCCTAAGCTATAGGACCATAAGTGGAAGTGCCCTAGGCTCTGTTGCTTTGTTTTTTAGATGTTTCAGGAAACACCATACACTTCTCCCAAGTGTCTGTTGGCAATTTACATCCCGCCCATCAGCATAACAAGGCTCCCAGTTCTCAATGGCCTGTTGCCTTTCTGGATTTTACACTTTTTTCAGATGGCCCTTTTGACCGGGGGGAAGTGAGACTTCATTGTAGTGCAGATTTCCTTTGCAAGCTTGCTTGGTTGGCCAAAAAGGGCGTATGCGTTTTTTCCTGAATATATTCAGGAAAAAACGCATACGCCCTTTTTGGCCAAGTGCATCATTGTGGACGTTCTGCCTCTTTTCCTATGCTTTCAATGCAATTCCAGTCTACCTCCTGAAATCGGTTTCCTGCAATTCTGCCCCGCTTTCAAGTCCTCTTGGCAGCCTTACTTCCGTCTATTTTTGGACGATAGCTGTCATTTATAACTCTGCAGGTTTGTGAATTACAGTGCCCCTGAGCTCCTTTCTTCAACTCGCTTTCTTGTGACCTGGCCGCAACACCGCAGGATGGCTTCAGGCCCTAATCTGGTTCCGGCCCGGCATGCTGAGCCTTTGGTTAATTCCTCTTCCTGGTGGGAAATGAGAGTTAAATTTGCCCGTCCAGACACCTCCAGCTAGCCTCTCATTGGTTCTCGCTATTCCTGTTCATCTTCCGCAGAAATTGCAAACTGGGCCAAACAGGAGGTTAAAGGGACTGACTCTCCAAGTGGGGAGAGTGTTAGTAAAGCGTCTGGAATGTTGCACCCGAGTACCAGGGGAGGAAAACTGAGACATATTTGAACACGTCTCCCGATCACATGGTTGATCATACTCTAGGTTCCACATGCATGTTTTAGCTGAAGGAAGAATACCTTAAACCTGGGTAGTTGAAACCCGTGGAATGGGTACCATGCAATATGACTTCAAAGGGTCTTCATTTGCTCACCGAACCTCTCCAATCCTATCACTGCTGCGTTTATGCCCCTGTACACATGCTTGATTCTCTTTCGGAGACATAGCAATCCATAGGTTTTAAGATACTTACAAGTCAGGTACATTCTTAGGCGTTTAATATGCGGTGTTGAGTCCATTTCGTTGAGCAAGGAGTAGCTCTTGTCTATTCCATATTTGGCTTAAGGAACTTTATCTGTGCTCATTTCAATCTCTGGTTTTATGCAGCAACCCAACTCACCTTTACCCTTAAGCAAGCATAAGTTGTTTTTCTAAATTTGAGACCCTGTTCTGTTCTGTAATTCAGTTCCTGTGTAGCCAAGTTTCCATTCCGTGTATTACTGATATCTTATGATGTTTCTTTTTCTGTGTGACTTATTTCAGTTAGAATCATCATACCTGAATCCACTCATTGTGCTGCTAAGGGCCTGATGACATAGATTTCATTGCTGAGTGATATTGCTTTGTAAGTGAATACCACAACTTCTTTATCCATTTTTCACTTTCTGCGATGTTGAACTTGTACTGTAAACGAGGTTCTTGTAAACAGAGCCGTTCCAAACTTTGGGGTGGCTGTGTCTTTTTGATTTTAATTTCCCTAAGCTATAGGACCATAAGTGGAAGTGCCCTAGGCTCTGTTGCTTTGTTTTTTAGATGTTTCAGGAAACACCATACACTTCTCCCAAGTGTCTGTTGGCAATTTACATCCCGCCCATCAGCATAACGAGGCTCCCAGTTCTCAATGGCCTGTTGCCTTTCTGGATTTTACACTTTTTTCAGATGGCCCTTTTGACCGGGGGGAAGTGAGACTTCATTGTAGTGCAGATTTCCTTTGCAAGCTTGCTTGGTTGGCCAAAAAGGGCGTATGCGTTTTTTCCTGAATATATTCAGGAAAAAACGCATACGCCCTTTTTGGCCAAGTGCATCATTGTGGACGTTCTGCCTCTTTTCCTATGCTTTCAATGCAATTCCAGTCTACCTCCTGAAATCGGTTTCCTGCAATTCTGCCCCGCTTTCAAGTCCTCTTGGCAGCCTTACTTCAGTCTATTTTTGGACGATAGCTGTCATTTATAACTCTGCAGGTTTGTGAATTACAGTGCCCCTGAGCTCCTTTCTTCAACTCGCTTTCTTTTGAGCTGGCCGCAACACCGCAGGATGGCTTCAGGCCCTAATCTGGTTCCGGTACGGCACGCTGAGCCTTTGGTTATTTCCTCTTCCTGGTGGGAAATGAGAGTTAAATTTGCCCGTCCAGACACCTCCAGCTAGCCTCTCATTGGTTCTCGCTATTCCTGTTCATCTTCCGCAGAAATTGCAAACTGGGCCAAACAGGAGGTTAAAGGCGCTGACTCTCCAAGTGGGGAGAGTGTTAGTAAAGCGTCTGGAATGTTGCACCCGAGTACCAGGGGAGGAAAACTGAGACATATTTGAACACGTCTCCCGATCACATGGTTGATCATACTCTGGGTTCCACATGCATGTTTTAGCTGAAGGAAGAATACCTTAAACCTGGGTAGTTGAAACCCGTGGAATGGGTATCATGCAATATGACTTCAAAGGGTCTTCATTTGCTCACCGAACCTCTCCAATCCTATCACTGCTGCGTTTATGCCCCTGTACACATGCTTGATTCTCTTTCGGAGACATAGCAATCCATAGGTTTTAAGATACTTACTAGTCAGGTACATTCTTAGGCGTTTAATATGCGGTGTTGAGTCCATTTCGTTGAGCAAGGAGTAGCTCTTGTCTATTCCATATTTGGCTTAAGGAACTTTATCTGTGCTCATTTCAATCTCTGGTTTTATGCAGCAACCAAACTCACCTTTCCCCTTAAGCAAGCATAAGTTGGTTTTCTAAATTTGAGAACCTGTTCTGTTTTGGAATTCAGTTCCTGTGTAGCCAAGTTTACATTCCGTGTATTAGTGATATCTTATGATGTTTCTTTTTCTGTGTGACTTATTTCAGTTAGAATCATCGTACCTGAATCTACTCATTATGCTGCTACGGGCCTGATGACATAGATTTCATTGCTGAGTGATACTGCATTGTACGTAAGTACCACAAGTTCTTTATCCATTTTTCACTTTCTGCGATGTTGAACTTGTACTGTAAACGAGGTTCTTGTAAACAGAGCCGTTCCAAACTTTGGGGTGGCTGTGTCTTTTTGATTTTAATTTCCCTAAGCTATAGGACCATAAGTGGAAGTGCCCTAGGCTCTGTTGCTTTGTTTTTTCGATGTTTCAGGAAACACCATACACTTCTCCCGAGTGTCTGTTGGCAATTTACATCCCGCCCATCAGCATAAGAAGGTTCCCAGTTCTCAATGGCCTGTTGCCTTTCTGGATTTTACACTTTTTTCAGATGGCCCTTTTGACCGGGGGGAAGTGAGACTTCATTGTAGTGCAGATTTTCTTTGCAAGCTGGCTTGGTTGGCCAAAAAGGGCGTATGCGTTTTTTCCTGAATATATTCAGGAAAAAACGCATACGCCCTTTTTGGCCAAGTGCATCATTGTGGACGTTCTGCCTCTTTTCCTATGCTTTCAATGCAATTCCAGTCTACCTCCTGAAATCGGTTTCCTGCAATTCTGCCCCGCTTTCAAGTCCTCTTGGCAGCCTTACTTCAGTCTATTTTTGGACGATAGCTGTCATTTATAACTCTGCAGGTTTGTGAATTACAGTGCCCCTGAGCTCCTTTCTTCAACTCGGTTTCTTTTGAGCTGGCCGCAACACCGCAGAATGGCTTCAGGCCCTAATCTGGTTCCGGTACGGCACGCTGAGCCTTTGGTTATTTCCTCTTCCTGGTGGGAAATGAGAGTTAAATTTGCCCGTCCAGACACCTCCAGCTAGCCTCTCATTGGTTCTCGCTATTCCTGTTCATCTTCCACAGAAATTGCAAACTGTGCCAAACAGGAGGTTAAAGGCGCTGACTCTCCAAGTGGGGAGAGTGTTAGTAAAGCGTCTGGAATGTTGCACCCGAGTACCAGGGGAGGAAAACTGAGACATATTTGAACACGTCTCCCGTTCACATGGTTGATCATACTTGGGTTCCACATGCATGTTTTAGCTGAAGGAAGAATACCTTAATCCTGGAGAGTTGAGACCCGTGTAATGGGTACCATGCAATATGACTTCAAAGGGTCTTCATTTGCTCACCGAACCTCTCCAATCCTATCACTGCTGCGTTTATGCCCCTGTACACATGCTTGATTCTCTTTTGGAGACATAGCAATCCATAGGTTTTACGATACTTACTAGTCAGGTACATTCTTAGGCGTTTAATATGCGGTGTTGAGTCCATTTCGTTGAGCAAGGAGTAGCTCTTGTCTATTCCATATTTGACTTAAGGAACTTTATCTGTGCTCATTTCAATCTCTGGTTTTATGCAGCACCCCAACTCACCTTTACCCTTAAGCAAGCATAAGTTGGTTTTCTAAATTTGAGACCCTGTTCTGTTCTGTAATTCAGTTCCTGTGTAGCCAAGTTTACATTCCGTGTATTACTGATATCTTATGATGTTTCTTTTTCTGTGTGACTTATTTCAGTTAGAATCATCATACCTGAATCCACTCATTGTGATGCTAAGGGCCTGATGACATAGATTTCATTGCTGAGTGATATTGCTTTGTAAGTAAATACCACAACTTCTTTATCCATTTTTCACTTTCTGCGATGTTGAACTTGTACTGTAAACGAGGTTCTTGTAAACAGAGGCGTCCCAAACTTTGGGGTGGCTGTGTCTTTTTGATTTTAATTTCCCTAAGCTATAGGACCATAAGTGGCAGTGCCCTAGGCTCTGTTGCTTTGTTTTTTAGATGTTTCAGGAAACACCATACACTTCTCCCGAGTGTCTGTTGGCAATTTACATCCCGCCCATCAGCATAACAAGGCTCCCAGTTCTCCATGGCCTGTCCTGCCTTTCTGGATTTTACACTTTTTTCAGATGGCCCTTTTGACCGGGGGGAAGTGAGACTTCATTGTAGTGCAGATTTCCTTTGCAAGCTTGCTTGGTTGGCCAAAAAGGGCGTATGCGTTTTTTCCTGAATATATTCAGGAAAAAACGCATACGCCCTTTTTGGCCAAGTGCATCATTGTGGACGTTCTGCCTCTTTTCCTATGCTTTCAATGCAATTCCAGTCTACCTCCTGAAATCGGTTTCCTGCAATTCTGCCCCGCTTTCAAGTCCTCTTGGCAGCCTTACTTCAGTCTATTTTTGGACGATAGCTGTCATTTATAACTCTGCAGGTTTGTGAATTACAGTGCCCCTGAGCTCCTTTCTTCAACTCGCTTTCTTGTGACCTAGCCGCAACACCGCAGGATGGCTTCAGGCCATAATCTGGTTCCGGCCCGGCATGCTGAGCCTTTGGTTAATTCCTCTTCCTGGTGGGAAATGAGAGTTAAATTTGCCCGTCCAGACACCTCCAGCTAGCCTCTCATTGGTTCTCGCTATTCCTGTTCATCTTCCGCAGAAATTGCAAACTGGGCCAAACAGGAGGTTAAAGGGACTGACTCTCCAAGTGGGGAGAGTGTTAGTAAAGCGTCTGGAATGTTGCACCCGAGTACCAGGGGAGGAAAACTGAGACATATTTGAACACGTCTCCCGATCACATGGTTGATCATACTCTAGGTTCCACATGCATGTTTTAGCTGAAGGAAGAATACCTTAAACCTGGGTAGTTGAAACCCGTGTAATGGGTACCATGCAATATGACTTCAAAGGGTCTTCATTTGCTCACCGAACCTCTCCAATCCTATCACTGCTGCGTTTATGCCCCTGTACACATGCTTGATTCTCTTTCGGAGACATAGCAATCCATAGGTTTTAAGATACTTACTAGTCAGGTACATTCTTAGGCGTTTAATATGCGGTGTTGAGTCCATTTCGTTGAGCAAGGAGTAGCTCTTGTCTATTCCATATTTGGCTTAAGGAACTTTATCTGTGCTCATTTCAATCTCTGGTTTTATGCAGCAACCCAACTCACCTTTACCCTTAAGCAAGCATAAGTTGGTTTTCTAAATTTGAGACCCTGTTCTGTTCTGTAATTCAGTTCCTGTGTAGCCAAGTTTCCATTCCGTGTATTACTGATATCTTATGATGTTTCTTTTTCTGTGTGACTTATTTCAGTTAGAATCATCATACCTGAATCCACTCATTGTGCTGCTAAGGGCCTGATGACATAGATTTCATTGCTGAGTGATATTGCTTTGTAAGTGAATACCACAACTTCTTTATCCATTTTTCCCTTTCTGCGATGTTGAACTTGTACTGTAAACGATGTTCTTGTAAACAGAGCCGTTCCAAACTTTGGGGTGGCTGTGTCTTTTTGATTTTAATTTCCCTAAGCTATAGGACCATAAGTGGAAGTGCCCTAGGCTCTGTTGCTTTGTTTTTTAGATGTTTCAGGAAACACCATACACTTCTCCCAAGTGTCTGTTGGCAATTTACATCCCGCCCATCAGCATAACAAGGCTCCCACTTCTCAATGGCCTGTTGCCTTTCTGGATTTTACACTTTTTTCAGATGGCCCTTTTGACCGGGGGGAAGTGAGACTTCATTGTAGTGCAGATTTCCTTTGCAAGCTTGCTTGGTTGGCCAAAAAGGGCGTATGCGTTTTTTCCTGAATATATTCCGGAAAAAACGCATACGCCCTTTTTGGCCAAGTGCATCATTGTGGACGTTCTGCCTCTTTTCCTATGCTTTCAATGCAATTCCAGTCTACCTCCTGAAATCGGTTTCCTGCAATTCTGCCCCGCTTTCAAGTCCTCTTGGCAGCCTTACTTCAGTCTATTTTTGGACGATAGCTGTCATTTATAACTCTGCAGGTTTGTGAATTACAGTGCCCCTGAGCTCCTTTCTTCAACTCGCTTTCTTGTGACCTGGCCGCAACACCGCAGGATGGCTTCAGGCCCTAATCTGGTTCCGGCCCGGCATGCTGAGCCTTTGGTTAATTCCTCTTCCTGGTGGGAAATGAGAGTTAAATTTGCCCGTCCAGACACCTCCAGCTAGCCTCTCATTGGTTCTCGCTATTCCTGTTCATCTTCCGCAGAAATTGCAAACTGGGCCAAACAGGAGGTTAAAGGGACTGACTCTCCAAGTGGGGAGAGTGTTAGTAAAGCGTCTGGAATGTTGCACCTGAGTACCAGGGGAGGAAAACTGAGACATATTTGAACACGTCTCCCAATCACATGGTTGATCATACTCTAGGTTCCACATGCATGTTTTAGCTGAAGGAAGAATACCTTAAACCTGGGTAGTTGAAACCCGTGGAATGGGTACCATGCAATATGACTTCAAAGGGTCTTCATTTGCTCACCGAACCTCTCCAATCCTATCACTGCTGCGTTTATGCCCCTGTACACATGCTTGATTCTCTTTCGGAGACATAGCAATCCATAGGTTTTAAGATACTTACAAGTCAGGTACATTCTTAGGCGTTTAATATGCGGTGTTGAGTCCATTTCGTTGAGCAAGGAGTAGCTCTTGTCTATTCCATATTTGGCTTAAGGAACTTTATCTGTGCTCATTTCAATCTCTGGTTTTATGCAGCAACCCAACTCACCTTTACCCTTAAGCAAGCATAAGTTGTTTTTCTAAATTTGAGACCCTGTTCTGTTCTGTAATTCAGTTCCTGTGTAGCCAAGTTTCCATTCCGTGTATTACTGATATCTTATGATGTTTCTTTTTCTGTGTGACTTATTTCAGTTAGAATCATCATACCTGAATCCACTCATTGTGCTGCTAAGGGCCTGATGACATAGATTTCATTGCTGAGTGATATTGCTTTGTAAGTGAATACCACAACTTCTTTATCCATTTTTCCCTTTCTGCGATGTTGAACTTGTACTGTAAACGAGGTTCTTGTAAACAGAGCCGTTCCAAACTTTGGGGTGGCTGTGTCTTTTTGATTTTAATTTCCCTAAGCTATAGGACCATAAGTGGAAGTGCCCTAGGCTCTGTTGCTTTGTTTTTTAGATGTTTCAGGAAACACCATACACTTCTCCCAAGTGTCTGTTGGCAATTTACATCCCGCCCATCAGCATAACGAGGCTCCCAGTTCTCAATGGCCTGTTGCCTTTCTGGATTTTACACTTTTTTCAGATGGCCCTTTTGACCGGGGGGAAGTGAGACTTCATTGTAGTGCAGATTTCCTTTGCAAGCTTGCTTGGTTGGCCAAAAAGGGCGTATGCGTTTTTTCCTGAATATATTCAGGAAAAAACGCATACGCCCTTTTTGGCCAAGTGCATCATTGTGGACGTTCTGCCTCTTTTCCTATGCTTTCAATGCAATTCCAGTCTACCTCCTGAAATCGGTTTCCTGCAATTCTGCCCCGCTTTCAAGTCCTCTTGGCAGCCTTACTTCAGTCTATTTTTGGACGATAGCTGTCATTTATAACTCTGCAGGTTTGTGAATTACAGTGCCCCTGAGCTCCTTTCTTCAACTCGCTTTCTTTTGAGCTGGCCGCAACACCGCAGGATGGCTTCAGGCCCTAATCTGGTTCCGGTACGGCACGCTGAGCCTTTGGTTATTTCCTCTTCCTGGTGGGAAATGAGAGTTAAATTTGCCCGTCCAGACACCTCCAGCTAGCCTCTCATTGGTTCTCGCTATTCCTGTTCATCTTCCGCAGAAATTGCAAACTGGGCCAAACAGGAGGTTAAAGGCGCTGACTCTCCAAGTGGGGAGAGTGTTAGTAAAGCGTCTGGAATGTTGCACCCGAGTACCAGGGGAGGAAAACTGAGACATATTTGAACACGTCTCCCGATCACATGGTTGATCATACTCTGGGTTCCACATGCATGTTTTAGCTGAAGGAAGAATACCTAAAACCTGGGTAGTTGAAACCCGTGGAATGGGTACCATGCAATATGACTTCAAAGGGTCTTCATTTGCTCACCGAACCTCTCCAATCCTATCACTGCTGCGTTTATGCCCCTGTACACATGCTTGATTCTCTTTCGGAGACATAGCAATCCATAGGTTTTAAGATACTTACTAGTCAGGTACATTCTTAGGCGTTTAATATGCGGTGTTGAGTCCATTTCGTTGAGCAAGGAGTAGCTCTTGTCTATTCCATATTTGGCTTAAGGAACTTTATCTGTGCTCATTTCAATCTCTGGTTTTATGCAGCAACCCAACTCACCTTTCCCCTTAAGCAAGCATAAGTTGGTTTTCTAAATTTGAGAACCTGTTCTGTTTTGGAATTCAGTTCCTGTGTAGCCAAGTTTACATTCCGTGTATTAGTGATATCTTATGATGTTTCTTTTTCTGTGTGACTTATTTCAGTTAGAATCATCGTACCTGAATCTACTCATTATGCTGCTACGGGCCTGATGACATAGATTTCATTGCTGAGTGATACTGCATTGTACGTAAGTACCACAAGTTCTTTATCCATTTTTCACTTTCTGCGATGTTGAACTTGTACTGTAAACGAGGTTCTTGTAAACAGAGCCGTTCCAAACTTTGGGGTGGCTGTGTCTTTTTGATTTTAATTTCCCTAAGCTATAGGACCATAAGTGGCAGTGCCCTAGGCTCTGTTGCTTTGTTTTTTAGATGTTTCAGGAAACACCATACACTTCTCCCGAGTGTCTGTTGGCAATTTACATCCCGCCCATCAGCATAACAAGGCTCCCAGTTCTCCATGGCCTGTCCTGCCTTTCTGGATTTTACACTTTTTTCAGATGGCCCTTTTGACCGGGGGGAAGTGAGACTTCATTGTAGTGCAGATTTCCTTTGCAAGCTTGCTTGGTTGGCCAAAAAGGGCGTATGCGTTTTTTCCTGAATATATTCAGGAAAAAACGCATACGCCCTTTTTGGCCAAGTGCATCATTGTGGACGTTCTGCCTCTTTTCCTATGCTTTCAATGCAATTCCAGTCTACCTCCTGAAATCGGTTTCCTGCAATTCTGCCCCGCTTTCAAGTCCTCTTGGCAGCCTTACTTCAGTCTATTTTTGGACGATAGCTGTCATTTATAACTCTGCACGTTTGTGAATTACAGTGCCCCTGAGCTCCTTTCTTCAACTCGCTTTCTTGTGACCTGGCCGCAACACCGCAGGATGGCTTCAGGTCCTAATCTGGTTCCGGCACGGCACACTGAGCCTTTGGTTATTTCCTCTTCCTGGTGGGAAATGAGAGTTAAATTTGCCCGTCCAGACACCTCCAGCTAGCCTCTCATTGGTTCTCGCTATTCCTGTTCATCTTCCGCAGAAATTGCAAACTGGGCCAAACAGGAGGTTAAAGGCGCTGACTCTCCAAGTGGGGAGAGTGTTAGTAAAGCGTCTGGAATGTTGCACCCGAGTACCAGGGGAGGAAAACTGAGACATATTTGAACACGTCTCCCGTTCACATGGTTGATCATACTCTAGGTTCCACATGCATGTTTTAGCTGAAGGAAGAATACCTTAAACCTGGGTAGTTGAAACCCGTGGAATGGGTACCATGCAATATGACTTCAAAGGGTCTTCATTTGCTCACCGAACCTCTCCAATCCTATCACTGCTGCGTTTATGCCCCTGTACACATGCTTGATTCTCTTTCGGAGACATAGCAATCCATAGGTTTTAAGATACTTACTAGTCAGGTACATTCTTAGGCGTTTAATGTGGGGTGTTGAGTCCATTTCGTTCAGCAAGGAGTAGCTCTTGTCTATTCCATATTTGGCTTAAGGAACTTTATCTGTGCTCATTTCAATCTCTGGTTTTATGCAGCACCCCAACTCACCTTTACCCTTAAGCAAGCATAAGTTGGTTTTCTAAATTTGAGACCCTGTTCTGTTCTGTAATTCAGTTCCTGTGTAGCCAAGTTTCCATTCCGTGTATTACTGATATCTTATGATGTTTCTTTTTCTGTGTGACTTATTTCAGTTAGAATCATCATACCTGAATCCACTCATTGTGCTGCTAAGGGCCTGATGACACAGATTTCATTGCTGAGTGATATTGCTTTGTAAGTAAATACCACAACTTCTTTATCCATTTTTCACTTTCTGCGATGTTGAACTTGTACTGTAAATGAGGTTCTTGTAAACAGAGCCGTTCCAAACTTTGGGGTGGCTGTGTCTTTTTGATTTTAATTTCCCTAAGCTATAGGACCATAAGTGGAAGTGCCCTAGGTTCTGTTGCTTTGTTTTTTAGATGTTTCAGGAAACACCATACACTTCTCCCGAGTGGTTGTTGGCAATTTACATCCCGCCCATCAGCATAACAAGGCTCCCAGTTCTCCATGGCCTGTCCTGCCTTTCTGGATTTTACACTTTTTTCAGATGGCCCTTTTGACCGGGGGGAAGTGAGACTTCATTGTAGTGCAGATTTCCTTTGCAAGCTTGCTTGGTTGGCCAAAAAGGGCGTATGCGTTTTTTCCTGAATATATTCCGGAAAAAACGCATACGCCCTTTTTGGCCAAGTGCATCATTGTGGACGTTCTGCCTCTTTTCCTATGCTTTCAATGCAATTCCAGTCTACCTCCTGAAATCGGTTTCCTGCAATTCTGCCCCGCTTTCAAGTCCTCTTGGCAGCCTTACTTCAGTCTATTTTTGGACGATAGCTGTCATTTATAACTCTGCAGGTTTGTGAATTACAGTGCCCCTGAGCTCCTTTCTTCAACTCGCTTTCTTGTGACCTGGCCGCAACACCGCAGGATGGCTTCAGGCCCTAATCTGGTTCCGGCCCGGCATGCTGAGCCTTTGGTTAATTCCTCTTCCTGGTGGGAAATGAGAGTTAAATTTGCCCGTCCAGACACCTCCAGCTAGCCTCTCATTGGTTCTCGCTATTCCTGTTCATCTTCCGCAGAAATTGCAAACTGGGCCAAACAGGAGGTTAAAGGCGCTGACTCTCCAAGTGGGGAGAGTGTTAGTAAAGCGTCTGGAATGTTGCACCCGAGTACCAGGGGAGGAAAACTGAGACATATTTGAACACGTCTCCCGTGCACATGGTTGATCATACTCTGGGTTCCACATGCATGTTTTAGCTGAAGGAAGAATACCTTAAACCTGGAGAGTTGAGACCCGTGGAATGGGTACCATGCAATATGACTTCAAAGGGTCTTCATTTGCTCACCGAACCTCTCCAATCCTATCACTGCTGCGTTTATGCCCCTGTACACATGCTTGATTCTCTTTTGGAGACATAGCAATCCATAGGTTTTAAGATACTTACTAGTCAGGTACATTCTTAGGCGTTTAATATGGGGTGTTGAGTCCATTTCGTTGAGCAAGGAGTAGCTCTTGTCTATTCCATATTTGGCTTAAGGAACTTTATCTGTGCTCATTTCAATCCTGGTTTTATGCAGCACCCCAACTCACCTTTCCCCTTAAGCAAGCATAAGTTGGTTTTCTAAATTTGAGACCCTGTTCTGTTTTGGAATGCAGTTCCTGTGTAGCCAAGTTTACATTCCGTGTATTACTGATATCTTATGATGTTTCTTTTTCTGTGTGACTTATTTCAGTTAGAATCATCGTACCTGAATCCACTCATTATGCTGCTATGGGCCTGATGACATAGATTTCATTGCTGAGTGATACTGCATTGTACATAAGTACCACAAGTTCTTTATCCATTTTTCACTTTCTGTGATATTGAACTTGTACGGTAAACTTGGTTCTTGTAAACGGAGGCGTCCCAAACTTTGGGGTGGCTGTGTCTTTTTGATTTTAATTTCCCTAAGCTATAGGACCATAAGTGGCAGTGCCCTAGGCTCTGTTGCTTTGTTTTTTAGATGTTTCAGGAAACACCATACACTTCTCCCGAGTGTCTGTTGGGAATTTACATCCCGCCCATCAGCATAACAAGGCTCCCAGTTCTCCATGGCCTGTCCTGCCTTTCTGGATTTTACACTTTTTTCAGATGGCCCTTTTGACCGGGGGGAAGTGAGACTTCATTGTAGTGCAGATTTCCTTTGCAAGCTTGCTTGGTTGGCCAAAAAGGGCGTATGCGTTTTTTCCTGAATATATTCAGGAAAAAACGCATACGCCCTTTTTGGCCAAGTGCATCATTGTGGACGTTCTGCCTCTTTTCCTATGCTTTCAATGCAATTCCAGTCTACCTCCTGAAATCGGTTTCCTGCAATTCTGCCCCGCTTTCAAGTCCTCTTGGCAGCCTTACTTCAGTCTATTTTTGGACGATAGCTGTCATTTATAACTCTGCAGGTTTGTGAATTACAGTGCCCCTGAGCTCCTTTCTTCAACTCGCTTTCTTTTGAGCTGGCCGCAACACCGCAGGATGGCTTCAGGCCCTAATCTGGTTCCGGTACGGCACGCTGAGCCTTTGGTTAATTCCTCTTCCTGGTGGGAAATGAGAGTTAAATTTGCCCGTCCAGACACCTCCAGCTAGCCTCTCATTGGTTCTCGCTATTCCTGTTCATCTTCCGCAGAAATTGCAAACTGTGCCAAACAGGAGGTTAAAGGCGCTGACTCTCCAAGTGGGGAGAGTGTTAGTAAAGCGTCTGGAATGTTGCACCCGAGTACCAGGGGAGGAAAACTGAGACATATTTGAACACGTCTCCCGTTCACATGGTTGATCATACTCTGGGTTCCACATGCATGTTTTAGCTGAAGGAAGAATACCTTAAACCTGGAGAGTTGAGACCCGTGGAATGGGTACCATGCAATATGACTTCAAAGGGTCTTCATTTGCTCACCAAACCTCTCCAATCCTATCACTGCTGCGTTTATGCCCCTGTACACATGCTTGATTCTCTTTTGGAGACATAGCAATCCATAGGTTTTAAGATACTTACTAGTCAGGTACATTCTTAGGCGTTTAATATGGGGTGTTGAGTCCATTTCGTTGAGCAAGGAGTAGCTCTTGTCTATTCCATATTTGGCTTAAGGAACTTTATCTGTGCTCATTTCAATCCTGGTTTTATGCAGCACCCCAACTCACCTTTCCCCTTAAGCAAGCATAAGTTGGTTTTCTAAATTTGAGACCCTGTTCTGTTTTGGAATGCAGTTCCTGTGTAGCCAAGTTTACATTCCGTGTATTAGTGATATCTTATGATGTTTCTTTTTCTGTGTGACTTATTTCAGTTAGAATCATCGTACCTGAATCCACTCATTATGCTGCTATGGGCCTGATGACATAGATTTCATTGCTGAGTGATACTGCATTGTACGTAAGTACCACAAGTTCTTTATCCATTTTTCACTTTCTGTGATATTGAACTTGTACGGTAAACGAGGTTCTTGTAAACGGAGGCGTCCCAAACTTTGGGGTGGCTGTGTCTTTTTGATTTTAATTTCCCTAAGCTATAGGACCATAAGTGGAAGTGCCCTAGGCTCTGTTGCTTTGTTTTTTAGATGTTTCAGGAAACACCATACACTTCTCCCGAGTGTGTGTTGGCAATTTACATCCCGCCCATCAGCATAACAAGGCTCCCAGTTCTCAATGGCCTGTTGCCTTTCTGGATTTTACACTTTTTTCAGATGGCCCTTTTGACCGGGGGGAAGTGAGACTTCATTGTAGTGCAGATTTCCTTTGCAAGCTTGCTTGGTTGGCCAAAAAGGGCGTATGCGTTTTTTCCTGAATATATTCAGGAAAAAACGCATACGCCCTTTTTGGCCAAGTGCATCATTGTGGACGTTCTGCCTCTTTTCCTATGCTTTCAATGCAATTCCAGTCTACCTCCTGAAATCGGTTTCCTGCAATTCTGCCCCGCTTTCAAGTCCTCTTGGCAGCCTTACTTCAGTCTATTTTTGGACGATAGCTGTCATTTATAACTCTGCAGGTTTGTGAATTACAGTGCCCCTGAGCTCCTTTCTTCAACTCGCTTTCTTGTGACCTGGCCGCAACACCGCAGGATGGCTTCAGGCCCTAATCTGGTTCCGGTCCGGCATGCTGAACCTTTGGTTAATTCCTCTTCCTGGTGGGAAATGAGAGTTAAATTTGCCCGTCCAGACACCTCCAGCTAGCCTCTCATTGGTTCTCGCTATTCCTGTTCATCTTCCGCAGAAATTGCAAACTGGGCCAAACAGGAGGTTAAAGGCGCTGACTCTCCAAGTGGGGAGAGTGTTAGTAAAGCGTCTGGAATGTTGCACCCGAGTACCAGGGTACGAAAACTGAGACATATTTGAACACGTCTCCCGATCACATGGTTGATCATACTCTAGGTTCCACATGCATGTTTTAGCTGAAGGAAGAATACCTTAAACCTGGGTAGTTGAAACCCGTGGAATGGGTACCATGCAATATGACTTCAAAGGGTCTTCATTTGCTCACCGAACCTCTCCAATCCTATCACTGCTGCGTTTATGCCCCTGTACACATGCTTGATTCTCTTTCGGAGACATAGCAATCCATAGGTTTTAAGATACTTACTAGTCAGGTACATTCTTAGGCGTTTAATATGCGGTGTTGAGTCCATTTCGTTGAGCAAGGAGTAGCTCTTGTCTATTCCATATTTGGCTTAAGGAACTTTATCTGTGCTCATTTCAATCTCTGGTTTTATGCAGCACCCCAACTCACCTTTACCCTTAAGCAAGAATAAGTTGGTTTTCTAAATTTGAGACCCTGTTCTGTTCTGTAATTCAGTTCCTGTGTAGCCAAGTTTACATTCCGTGTATTACTGATATCTTATGATGTTTCTTTTTCTGTGTGACTTATTTCAGTTAGAATCATCATACCTGAATCCACTCATTGTGCTGCTAAGGGCCTGATGACACAGATTTCATTGCTGAGTGATATTGCTTTGTAAGTAAATACCACAACTTCTTTATCCATTTTTCACTTTCTGCGATGTTGAACTTGTACTGTAAACGAGGTTCTTGTAAACAGAGCCGTTCCAAATTTGGGGTGGCTGTGTCTTTTTGATTTTAATTTCCCTAAGCTATAGGACCATAAGTGGAAGTGCCCTAGGCTCTGTTGCTTTGTTTTTTAGATGTTTCAGGAAACACCATACACTTCTCCCGAGTGGTTGTTGGCAATTTACATCCCGCCCATCAGCATAACAAGGCTCCCAGTTCTCCATGGCCTGTCCTGCCTTTCTGGATTTTACACTTTTTTCAGATGGCCCTTTTGACCGGGGGGAAGTGAGACTTCATTGTAGTGCAGATTTCCTTTGCAAGCTTGCTTGGTTGGCCAAAAAGTGCGCATGCGTTTTTTCCTGAATATATTCAGGAAAAAACGCATACGCCCTTTTTGGCCAAGTGCATCATTGTGGACGTTCTGCCTCTTTTCCTATGCTTTCAATGCAATTCCAGTCTACCTCCTGAAATCGGTTTCCTGCAATTCTGCCCCGCTTTCAAGTCCTCTTGGCAGCCTTACTTCAGTCTATTTTTGGACGATAGCTGTCATTTATAACTCTGCAGGTTTGTGAATTACAGTGCCCCTGAGCTCCTTTCTTCAACTCGGTTTCCTTTGAGCTGGCCGCAACACCGCAGGATGCTTTCAGGCCCTAATCTGGTTCCGGTACGGCACGCTGAGCCTTTGGTTATTTCCTCTTCCTGGTGGGAAATGAGAGTTAAATTTGCCCGTCCAGACACCTCCAGCTAGCCTCTCATTGGTTCTCGCTATTCCTGTTCATCTTCCGCAGAAATTGCAAACTGGGCCAAACAGGAGGTTAAAGGCGCTGACTCTCCAAGTGGGGAGAGTGTTAGTAAAGCGTCTGGAATGTTGCACCCGAGTACCAGGGGAGGAAAACTGAGACATATTTGAACAGGTCTCCCGTTCACATGGTTGATCATACTTGGGTTCCACATGCATGTTTTAGCTGAAGGAAGAATACCTTAAACCTGGAGAGTTGAGACCCGTGTAATGGGTACCATGCAATATGACTTCAAAGGGTCTTCATTTGCTCACCGAACCTCTCCAATCCTATCACTGCTGCGTTTATGCCCCTGTACACATGCTTGATTCTCTTTTGGAGACATAGCAATCCATAGGTTTTACGATACTTACTAGTCAGGTACATTCTTAGGCGTTTAATATGCGGTGTTGAGTCCATTTCGTTGAGCAAGGAGTAGCTCTTGTCTATTCCATATTTGACTTAAGGAACTTTATCTGTGCTCATTTCAATCTCTGGTTTTATGCAGCACCCCAACTCACCTTTACCCTTAAGCAAGCATAAGTTGGTTTTCTAAATTTGAGACCCTGTTCTGTTCTGTAATTCAGTTCCTGTGTAGCCAAGTTTCCATTCCGTGTATTACTGATATCTTATGATGTTTCTTTTTCTGTGTGACTTATTTCAGTTAGAATCATCATACCTGAATCCAGTCATTGTGATGCTAAGGGCCTGATGACATAGATTTCATTGCTGAGTGATATTGCTTTGTAAGTAAATACCACAACTTCTTTATCCATTTTTCACTTTCTGCGATGTTGAACTTGTACTGTAAACGAGGTTCTTGTAAACAGAGGTGTCCCAAACTTTGGGGTGGCTGTGTCTTTTTGATTTTAATTTCCCTAAGCTATAGGACCATAAGTGGCAGTGCCCTAGGCTCTGTTGCTTTGTTTTTTAGATGTTTCAGGAAACACCATACACTTCTCCCGAGTGTCTGTTGGCAATTTACATCCCGCCCATCAGCATAACAAGGCTCCCAGTTCTCCATGGCCTGTCCTGCCTTTCTGGATTTTACACTTTTTTCAGATGGCCCTTTTGACCGGGGGGAAGTGAGACTTCATTGTAGTGCAGATTTCCTTTGCAAGCTTGCTTGGTTGGCCAAAAAGGGCGTATGCGTTTTTTCCTGAATATATTCAGGAAAAAACGCATACGCCCTTTTTGGCCAAGTGCATCATTGTGGACGTTCTGCCTCTTTTCCTATGCTTTCAATGCAATTCCAGTCTACCTCCTGAAATCGGTTTCCTGCAATTCTGCCCCGCTTTCAAGTCCTCTTGGCAGCCTTACTTCAGTCTATTTTTGGACGATAGCTGTCATTTATAACTCTGCAGGTTTGTGAATTACAGTGCCCCTGAGCTCCTTTCTTCAACTCGGTTTCTTTTGAGCTGGCCGCAACACCGCAGGATGGCTTCAGGCCCTAATCTGGTTCCGGTACGGCACGCTGAGCCTTTGGTTATTTCCTCTTCCTGTTGGGAAATGAGAGTTAAATTTGCCCGTCCAGACACCTCCAGCTAGCCTCTCATTAGTTCTCGCTATTCCTGTTCATCTTCCGCAGAAATTGCAAACTGGGCCAAACAGGAGGTTAAAGGGACTGACTCTCCAAGTCGGGAGAGTGTTAGTAGAGCGTCTGGAATGTTGCACCCGAGTACCAGGGTACGAAAACTGAGACATATTTGAACACGTCTCCCGTTCACATGGTTGATCATACTTGGGTTCCACATGCATGTTTTAGCTGAAGGAAGAATACCTTAAACCTGGAGAGTTGAGACCCGTGGAATGGGTACCATGCAATATGACTTCAAAGGGTCTTCATTTGCTCACCAAACCTCTCCAATCCTATCACTGCTGCGTTTATGCCCCTGTACACATGCTTGATTCTCTTTTGGAGACATAGCAATCCATAGGTTTTAAGATACTTACTAGTCAGGTACATTCTTAGGCGTTTAATATGGGGTGTTGAGTCCATTTCGTTGAGCAAGGAGTAGCTCTTGTCTATTCCATATTTGGCTTAAGGAACTTTATCTGTGCTCATTTCAATCCTGGTTTTATGCAGCACCCCAACTCACCTTTCCCCTTAAGCAAGCATAAGTTGGTTTTCTAAATTTGAGACCCTGTTCTGTTTTGGAATGCAGTTCCTGTGTAGCCAAGTTTACATTCCGTGTATTACTGATATCTTATGATGTTTCTTTTTCTGTGTGACTTATTTCAGTTAGAATCATCGTATCTGAATCTACTCATTATGCTGCTACGGGCCTGATGACATAGATTTCATTGCTGAGTGATACTGCATTGTACGTAAGTACCACAAGTTCTTTATCCATTTTTCACTTTCTGCGATGTTGAACTTGTACTGTAAACGAGGTTCTTGTAAACAGAGCCGTTCCAAACTTTGGGGTGGCTGTGTCTTTTTGATTTTAATTTCCCTAAGCTATAGGACCATAAGTGGCAGTGCCCTAGGCTCTGTTGCTTTGTTTTTTAGATGTTTCAGGAAACACCATACACTTCTCCCGAGTGGTTGTTGGCAATTTACATCCCGCCCATCAGCATAACAAGGCTCCCAGTTCTCCATGGCCTGTGCTGCCTTTCTGGATTTTACACTTTTTTCAGATGGCCCTTTTGACCAGGGGGAAGTTAGACTTCATTGTAGTGCAGATTTCCTTTGCAAGCTTGCTTGGTTGGCCAAAAACGGCGTATGCGTTTTTTCCTGAATATATTCAGGAAAAAACGCATACGCCCTTTTTGGCCAAGTGCATCATTGTGGACGTTCTGCCTCTTTTCCTATGCTTTCAATGCAATTCCAGTCTACCTCCTGAAATCGGTTTCCTGCAATTCTGCCCCGCTTTCAAGTCCTCTTGGCAGCCTTACTTCAGTCTATTTTTGGACGATAGCTGTCATTTATAACTCTGCAGGTTTGTGAATTACAGTGCCCCTGAGCTCCTTTCTTCAACTTGCTTTCTTGTGACCTGGCCGCAACACCACAGGATGGCTTCAGGCCCTAATCTGGTTCCGGCACGGCACGCTGAGCCTTTGGTTATTTCCTCTTCCTGGTGGGAAATGAGAGTTAAATTTGCCCGTCCAGACACCTCCAGCTAGTCTCTTATTGGTTCTCGCTATTCCTGTTCATCTTCCGCAGAAATTGCAAACTGGGCCAAACAGGAGGTTAAAGGCGCTGACTCTCCAAGTGGGGAGAGTGTTAGTAAAGCGTGTGGAATGTTGCACCCGAGTACCAGGGGAGGAAAACTGAGACATATTTGAACACGTCTCCCGTTCACATGGTTGATCATACTTGGGTTCCACATGCATGTTTTAGCTGAAGGAAGAATACCTTAAACCTGGAGAGTTAAGACCCGTGTAATGGGTACCATGCAATATGACTTCAAAGGGTCTTCATTTGCTCACCGAACCTCTCCAATCCTATCACTGCTGTGTTTATGTCCCTGTACACATGCTTGATTCTCTTTCGGAGACATAGCAATCCATAGGTTTTAAGATACTTACTAGTCAGGTACATTCTTAGGCGTTTAATATGCGGTGTTGAGTCCATTTCGTTGAGCAAGGAGTAGCTATTGTCTATTCCATATTTGACTTAAGGAACTTTATCTGTGCTCATTTCAATCTCTGGTTTTATGCAGCACCCCAACTCACCTTTACACTTAAGCAAGCATAAGTTGGTTTTCTAAATTTGAGACCCTGTTCTGTTCTGTAATTCAGTTCCTGTGTAGCCAAGTTTACATTCCGTGTATTACTGATATCTTATGATGCTTCTTTTTCTGTGTGACTTATTTCAGTTAGAATCATCATACCTGAATCCACTCATTGTGCTGCTAAGGGCCTGATGACACAGATTTCATTGCTGAGTGATATTGCTTTGTAAGTAAATACCACAACTTCTTTATCCATTTTTCACTTTCTGCGATGTTGAACTTGTACTGTAAACGAGGTTCTTGTAAACAGAGCCGTTCCAAACTTTGGGGTGGCTGTGTCTTTTTGATTTTAATTTCCCTAAGCTATAGGACCATAAGTGGCAGTGCCCTAGGCTCTGTTGCTTTGTTTTTTAGATGTTTCAGGAAACACCATACACTTCTCCCGAGTGGTTGTTGGCAATTTACATCCCGCCCATCAGCATAACAAGGCTCCCAGTTCTCCATGGCCTGTGCTGCCTTTCTGGATTTTACACTTTTTTCAGATGGCCCTTTTGACCAGGGGGAAGTTAGACTTCATTGTAGTGCAGATTTCCTTTGCAAGCTTGCTTGGTTGGCCAAAAACGGCGTATGCGTTTTTTCCTGAATATATTCAGGAAAAAACGCATACGCCCTTTTTGGCCAAGTGCATCATTGTGGACGTTCTGCCTCTTTTCCTATGCTTTCAATGCAATTCCAGTCTACCTCCTGAAATCGGTTTCCTGCAATTCTGCCCCGCTTTCAAGTCCTCTTGGCAGCCTTACTTCAGTCTATTTTTGGACGATAGCTGTCATTTATAACTCTGCAGGTTTGTGAATTACAGTGCCCCTGAGCTCCTTTCTTCAACTTGCTTTCTTGTGACCTGGCCGCAACACCACAGGATGGCTTCAGGCCCTAATCTGGTTCCGGCACGGCACGCTGAGCCTTTGGTTATTTCCTCTTCCTGGTGGGAAATGAGAGTTAAATTTGCCCGTCCAGACACCTCCAGCTAGTCTCTTATTGGTTCTCGCTATTCCTGTTCATCTTCCGCAGAAATTGCAAACTGGGCCAAACAGGAGGTTAAAGGCGCTGACTCTCCAAGTGGGGAGAGTGTTAGTAAAGCGTGTGGAATGTTGCACCCGAGTACCAGGGGAGGAAAACTGAGACATATTTGAACACGTCTCCCGTTCACATGGTTGATCATACTTGGGTTCCACATGCATGTTTTAGCTGAAGGAAGAATACCTTAAACCTGGAGAGTTAAGACCCGTGTAATGGGTACCATGCAATATGACTTCAAAGGGTCTTCATTTGCTCACCGAACCTCTCCAATCCTATCACTGCTGTGTTTATGTCCCTGTACACATGCTTGATTCTCTTTCGGAGACATAGCAATCCATAGGTTTTAAGATACTTACTAGTCAGGTACATTCTTAGGCGTTTAATATGCGGTGTTGAGTCCATTTCGTTGAGCAAGGAGTAGCTATTGTCTATTCCATATTTGACTTAAGGAACTTTATCTGTGCTCATTTCAATCTCTGGTTTTATGCAGCACCCCAACTCACCTTTACACTTAAGCAAGCATAAGTTGGTTTTCTAAATTTGAGACCCTGTTCTGTTCTGTAATTCAGTTCCTGTGTAGCCAAGTTTACATTCCGTGTATTACTGATATCTTATGATGCTTCTTTTTCTGTGTGACTTATTTCAGTTAGAATCATCATACCTGAATCCACTCATTGTGCTGCTAAGGGCCTGATGACACAGATTTCATTGCTGAGTGATATTGCTTTGTAAGTAAATACCACAACTTCTTTATCCATTTTTCACTTTCTGCGATGTTGAACTTGTACTGTAAACGAGGTTCTTGTAAACAGAGGCGTCCCAAACTTTGGGGTGGCTGTGTCTTTTTGATTTTAATTTCCCTAAGCTATAGGACCATAAGTGGAAGTGCCCTAGGTTCTGTTGCTTTGTTTTTTAGATGTTTCAGGAAACACCATACACTTCTCCCGAGTGGTTGTTGGCAATTTACATCCCGCCCATCAGCATAACAAGGCTCCCAGTTCTCCATGGCCTGTCCTGCCTTTCTGGATTTTACACTTTTTTCAGATGGCCCTTTTGACCGGGGGGAAGTGAGACTTCATTGTAGTGCAGATTTCCTTTGCAAGCTTGCTTGGTTGGCCAAAAAGGGCGTATGCGTTTTTTCCTGAATATATTCAGGAAAAAACGCATACGCCCTTTTTGGCCAAGTGCATCATTGTGGACGTTCTGCCTCTTTTCCTATGCTTTCAATGCAATTCCAGTCTACCTCCTGAAATCGGTTTCCTGCAATTCTGCCCCGCTTTCAAGTCCTCTTGGCAGCCTTACTTCAGTCTATTTTTGGACGATAGCTGTCATTTATAACTCTGCAGGTTTGTGAATTACAGTGCCCCTGAGCTCCTTTCTTCAACTCGGTTTCCTTTGAGCTGGCCGCAACACCGCAGGATGCTTTCAGGCCCTAATCTGGTTCCGGTACGGCACGCTGAGCCTTTGGTTATTTCCTCTTCCTGGTGGGAAATGAGAGTTAAATTTGCCCGTCCAGACACCTCCAGCTAGCCTCTCATTGGTTCTCGCTATTCCTGTTCATCTTCCGCAGAAATTGCAAACTGGGACAAACAGGAGGTTAAAGGCGCTGACTCTCCAAGTGGGGAGAGTGTTAGTAAAGCGTCTGGAATGTTGCACCCGAGTACCAGGGGAGGAAAACTGAGACATATTTGAACACGTCTCCCGTTCACATGGTTGATCATACTTGGGTTCCACATGCATGTTTTAGCTGAAGGAAGAATACCTTAAACCTGGAGAGTTGAGACCCGTGTAATGGGTACCATGCAATATGACTTCAAAGGGTCTTCATTTGCTCACCGAACCTCTCCAATCCTATCACTGCTGCGTTTATGCCCCTGTACACATGCTTGATTCTCTTTTGGAGACATAGCAATCCATAGGTTTTACGATACTTACTAGTCAGGTACATTCTTAGGCGTTTAATATGCGGTGTTGAGTCCATTTCGTTGAGCAAGGAGTAGCTCTTGTCTATTCCATATTTGACTTAAGGAACTTTATCTGTGCTCATTTCAATCTCTGGTTTTATGCAGCACCCCAACTCACCTTTACCCTTAAGCAAGCATAAGTTGGTTTTCTAAATTTGAGACCCTGTTCTGTTCTGTAATTCAGTTCCTGTGTAGCCAAGTTTACATTCCGTGTATTACTGATATCTTATGATGTTTCTTTTTCTGTGTGACTTATTTCAGTTAGAATCATCATACCTGAATCCAGTCATTGTGATGCTAAGGGCCTGATGACATAGATTTCATTGCTGAGTGATATTGCTTTGTAAGTAAATACCACAACTTCTTTATCCATTTTTCACTTTCTGCGATGTTGAACTTGTACTGTAAACGAGGTTCTTGTAAACAGAGGCGTCCCAAACTTTGGGGTGGCTGTGTCTTTTTGATTTTAATTTCCCTAAGCTATAGGACCATAAGTGGCAGTGCCCTAGGCTCTGTTGCTTTGTTTTTTAGATGTTTCAGGAAACACCATACACTTCTCCCGAGTGTCTGTTGGCAATTTACATCCCGCCCATCAGCATAACAAGGCTCCCAGTTCTCCATGGCCTGTCCTGCCTTTCTGGATTTTACACTTTTTTCAGATGGCCCTTTTGACCGGGGGGAAGTGAGACTTCATTGTAGTGCAGATTTCCTTTGCAAGCTTGCTTGGTTGGCCAAAAAGGGCGTATGCGTTTTTTCCTGAATATATTCAGGAAAAAACGCATACGCCCTTTTTTGCCAAGTGCATCATTGTGGACGTTCTGCCTCTTTTCCTATGCTTTCAATGCAATTCCAGTCTACCTCCTGAAATCGGTTTCCTGCAATTCTGCCCCGCTTTCAAGTCCTCTTGGCAGCCTTACTTCAGTCTATTTTTGGACGATAGCTGTCATTTATAACTCTGCAGGTTTGTGAATTACAGTGCCCCTGAGCTCCTTTCTTCAACTCGGTTTCTTTTGAGCTGGCCGCAACACCGCAGGATGGCTTCAGGCCCTAATCTGGTTCCGGTACGGCACGCTGAGCCTTTGGTTATTTCCTCTTCCTGTTGGGAAATGAGAGTTAAATTTGCCCGTCCAGACACCTCCAGCTAGCCTCTCATTGGTTCTCGCTATTCCTGTTCATCTTCCGCAGAAATTGCAAACTGGGCCAAACAGGAGGTTAAAGGGACTGACTCTCCAAGTCGGGAGAGTGTTAGTAAAGCGTCTGGAATGTTGCACCCGAGTACCAGGGGAGGAAAACTGAGACATATTTGAACACGTCTCCCGTTCACATGGTTGATCATACTTGGGTTCCACATGCATGTTTTAGCTGAAGGAAGAATACCTTAAACCTGGAGAGTTGAGACCCGTGGAATGGGTACCATGCAATATGACTTCAAAGGGTCTTCATTTGCTCACCAAACCTCTCCAATCCTATCACTGCTGCGTTTATGCCCCTGTACACATGCTTGATTCTCTTTTGGAGACATAGCAATCCATAGGTTTTAAGATACTTACTAGTCAGGTACATTCTTAGGCGTTTAATATGGGGTGTTGAGTCCATTTCGTTGAGCAAGGAGTAGCTCTTGTCTATTCCATATTTGGCTTAAGGAACTTTATCTGTGCTCATTTCAATCCTGGTTTTATGCAGCACCCCAACTCACCTTTCCCCTTAAGCAAGCATAAGTTGGTTTTCTAAATTTGAGACCCTGTTCTGTTTTGGAATGCAGTTCCTGTGTAGCCAAGTTTACATTCCGTGTATTACTGATATCTTATGATGTTTCTTTTTCTGTGTGACTTATTTCAGTTAGAATCATCGTACCTGAATCCACTCATTATGCTGCTATGGGCCTGATGACATAGATTTCATTGCTGAGTGATACTGCATTGTACGTAAGTACCACAAGTTCTTTATCCATTTTTCACTTTCTGTGATATTGAACTTGTACGGTAAACGAGGTTCTTGTAAACGGATGCGTCCCAAACTTTGGGGTGGCTGTGTCTTTTTGATTTTAATTTCCCTAAGCTATAGGACCATAAGTGGCAGTGCCCTAGGCTCTGTTGCTTTGTTTTTTAGATGTTTCAGGAAACACCATACACTTCTCCCAAGTGTCTGTTGGCAATTTACATCCCGCCCATCAGCATAACAAGGCTCCCAGTTCTCAATGGCCTGTTGCCTTTCTGGATTTTACACTTTTTTCAGATGGCCCTTTTGACCGGGGGGAAGTGAGACTTCATTGTAGTGCAGATTTCCTTTGCAAGCTTGCTTGGTTGGCCAAAAAGGGCGTATGCGTTTTTTCCTGAATATATTCAGGAAAAAACGCATACGCCCTTTTTGGCCAAGTGCATCATTGTGGACGTTCTGCCTCTTTTCCTATGCTTTCAATGCAATTCCAGTCTACCTCCTGAAATCGGTTTCCTGCAATTCTGCCCCGCTTTCAAGTCCTCTTGGCAGCCTTACTTCAGTCTATTTTTGGACGATAGCTGTCATTTATAACTCTGCAGGTTTGTGAATTACAGTGCCCCTGAGCTCCTTTCTTCAACTCGCTTTCTTGTGACCTGGCCGCAACACCGCAGGATGGCTTCAGGCCCTAATCTGGTTCCGGCCCGGCATGCTGAGCCTTTGGTTAATTCCTCTTCCTGGTGGGAAATGAGAGTTAAATTTGCCCGTCCAGACACCTCCAGCTAGCCTCTCATTGGTTCTCGCTATTCCCGTTCATCTTCCGCAGAAATTGCAAACTGGGCCAAACAGGAGGTTAAAGGCGCTGACTCTCCAAGTGGGGAGAGTGTTAGTAAAGCGTCTGGAATGTTGCACCCGAGTACCAGGGGAGGAAAACTGAGACATATTTGAACACGTCTCCAGTTCACATGGTTGATCATACTTGGGTTCCACATGCATGTTTTAGCTGAAGGAAGAATACCTTAAACCTGGAGAGTTAAGACCCGTGTAATGGGTACCATGCAATATGACTTCAAAGGGTCTTCATTTGCTCACCGAACCTCTCCAATCCTATCACTGCTGCGTTTATGCCCCTGTACACATGCTTGATTCTCTTTCGGAGACATAGCAATCCATAGGTTTTAAGATACTTACTAGTCAGGTACATTCTTAGGCGTTTAATATGCGGTGTTGAGTCCATTTCGTTGAGCAAGGAGTAGCTCTTGTCTATTCCATATTTGACTTAAGGAACTTTATCTGTGCTCATTTCAATCTCTGGTTTTATGCAGCACCCCAACTCACCTTTCCCCTTAAGCAAGCATAAGTTGGTTTTCTAAATTTGAGACCCTGTTCTGTTCTGTAATTCAGTTCCTGTGTAGCCAAGTTTACATTCCGTGTATTACTGATATCTTATGATATTTCTTTTTCTGTGTGACTTATTTCAGTTAGAATCATCGTACCTGAATCCACTCATTATGCTGCTACGGGCCTGGTGACATAGATTTCATTGCTGAGAGATACTGCATTGTACGTAAGTACCACAAGTTCTTTATCCATTTTTCACTTTCTGTGATACTGAACTTGTACGGTAAACGAGGTTCTTGTAAACGGAGGCGTCCCAAACTTTGGGGTGGCTGTGTCTTTTTGATTTTAATTTCCTTAAGCTATAGGACCATAAGTGGCAGTGCCCTAGGCTCTGTTGCTTTGTTTTTTAGATGTTTCAGGAAACACCATACACTTCTCCCGAGTGTCTGTTGGCAATTTACATCCCGCCCATCAGCATAACAAGGCTCCCAGTTCTCCATGGCCTGTCCTGCCTTTCTGGATTTTACACTTTTTTCAGATGGCCCTTTTGACCGGGGGGAAGTGAGACTTCATTGTAGTGCAGATTTCCTTTGCAAGCTTGCTTGTTTGGCCAAAAAGGGCGTATGCGTTTTTTCCTGAATATATTCAGGAAAAAACGCATACGCCCTTTTTGGCCAAGTGCATCATTGTGGACGTTCTGCCTCTTTTCCTATGCTTGCAATGCAATTCCAGTCTACCTCCTGAAATCGGTTTCCTGCAATTCTGCCCCGCTTTCAAGTCCTCTTGGCAGCCTTACTTCAGTCTATTTTTGGACGATAGCTGTCATTTATAACTCTGCAGGTTTGTGAATTACAGTGCCCCTGAGCTCCTTTCTTCAACTCGCTTTCTTGTGACCTGGCCGCAACACCGCAGGATGGCTTCAGGCCCTAATCTGGTTCCGGCATGGCACGCTGAGCCTTTGGTTAATTCCTCTTCCTGGTAGGAAATGAGAGTTAAATTTGCCCGTCCAGACACCTCCAGCTAGTCTCCATTGGTTCTCGCTATTCCTGTTCATCTTCCGCAGAAATTGCAAACTGGGCCAAACAGGAGGTTAAAGGGACTGACTCTCCAAGTCGGGAGAGTGTTAGTAAAGCGTCTGGAATGTTGCACCCGAGTACCAGGGTACGAAAACTGAGACATATTTGAACACGTCTCCCGATCACATGGTTGATCATACTCTAGGTTCCACATGCATGTTTTAGCTGAAGGAAGAATACCTTAAACCTGGGTAGTTGAAACCCGTGGAATGGGTACCATGCAATATGACTTCAAAGGGTCTTCATTTGCTCAGCGAACCTCTCCAATCCTATCACTGCTGCATTTATGCCCCTGTACACATGCTTGATTCTCTTTTGGAGACATAGCAATCCATAGGTTTTAAGATACTTACAAGTCAGGTACATTTTTAGGCGTTTAATATGCGGTGTTGAGTCCATTTCGTTGAGCAAGGAGTAGCTCTTGTCTATTCCATATTTGGCTTAGGGAACTTTATCTGTGCTCATTTCAATCTCTGGTTTTATGCAGCACCCCAACTCACCTTTACCCTTAAGCAAGCATAAGTTGGTTTTCTAAATTTGAGACCCTGTTCTGTTCTGTAATTCAGTTCCTGTGTAGCCAAGTTTCCATTCCGTGTATTACTGATATCTTATGATGTTTCTTTTTCTGTGTGACTTATTTCAGTTAGAATCATCATACCTGAATCCACTCATTGTGCTGCTAAGGGCCTGATGACATAGATTTCATTGCTGAGTGATATTGCTTTGTAAGTGAATACCACAACTTCTTTATCCATTTTTCACTTTCTGCGATGTTGAACTTGTACTGTAAACGAGGTTCTTGTAAACAGAGCCGTTCGAAACTTTGGGGTGGCTGTGTCTTTTTGATTTTAAATTCCCTAAGCTATAGGACCATAAGTGGAAGTGCCCTAGGCTCTGTTGCTTTGTTTTTTAGATGTTTCAGGAAACACCATACACTTCTCCCGAGTGTCTGTTGGCAATTTACATCCCGCCCATCAGCATAACAAGGCTCCCAGTTCTCAATGGCCTGTTGCCTTTCTGGATTTTACACTTTTTTCAGATGGCCCTTTTGACCGGGGGGAAGTGAGACTTCATTGTAGTGCAGATTTCCTTTGCAAGCTTGCTTGGTTGGCCAAAAAGGGCGTATGCGTTTTTTCCTGAATATATTCAGGAAAAAATGCATACGCCCTTTTTGGCCAAGTGCATCATTGTGGACGTTCTGCCTCTTTTCCTATGCTTTCAATGCAATTCCAGTCTACCTCCTGAAATCGGTTTCCTGCAATTCTGCCCCGCTTTCAAGTCCTCTTGGCAGCCTTACTTCAGTCTATTTTTGGACGATAGCTGTCATTTATAACTCTGCAGGTTTGTGAATTACAGTGCCCCTGAGCTCCTTTCTTCAACTCGCTTTCTTGTGACCTGGCCGCAACACCGCAGGATGGCTTCAGGCCCTAATCTGGTTCCGGCACGGCATGCTGAGCCTTTGGTTAATTCCTCTTCCTGGTGGGAAATGAGAGTTAAATTTGCCCGTTCAGACACCTCCAGCTAGCCTCTCATTGGTTCTCGCTATTCCTGTTCATCTTCCGCAGAAATTGCAAACTGGGCCAAACAGGAGGTTAAAGGGACTGACTCTCCAAGTGGGGAGAGTGTTAGTAAAGCGTCTGGAATGTTGCACCCGAGTACCAGGGGAGGAAAACTGAGACATATTTGAACACGTCTCCCGTTCACATGGTTGATCATACTTGGGTTCCACATGCATGTTTTAGCTGAAGGAAGAATACCTTAAACCTGGAGAGTTGAGACCCGTGGAATGGGTACCATGCAATATGACTTCAAAGGGTCTTCATTTGCTCACCAAACCTCTCCAATCCTATCACTGCTGCGTTTATGCCCCTGTACACATGCTTGATTCTCTTTTGGAGACATAGCAATCCATAGGTTTTAAGATACTTACTAGTCAGGTACATTCTTAGGCGTTTAATATGGGGTGTTGAGTCCATTTCGTTGAGCAAGGAGTAGCTCTTGTCTATTCCATATTTGGCTTAAGGAACTTTATCTGTGCTCATTTCAATCCTGGTTTTATGCAGCACCCCAACTCACCTTTCCCCTTAAGCAAGCATAAGTTGGTTTTCTAAATTTGAGACCCTGTTCTGTTTTGGAATGCAGTTCCTGTGTAGCCAAGTTTACATTCCGTGTATTACTGATATCTTATGATGTTTCTTTTTCTGTGTGACTTATTTCAGTTAGAATCATCGTACCTGAATCCACTCATTATGCTGCTATGGGCCTGATGACATAGATTTCATTGCTGAGTGATACTGCATTGTACGTAAGTACCACAAGTTCTTTATCCATTTTTCACTTTCTGTGATATTGAACTTGTACGGTAAACGAGGTTCTTGTAAACGGAGGCGTCCCAAACTTTGGGGTGGCTGTGTCTTTTTGATTTTAATTTCCCTAAGCTATAGGACCATAAGTGGCAGTGCCCTAGGCTCTGTTGCTTTGTTTTTTAGATGTTTCAGGAAACACCATACACTTCTCCCGAGTGGTTGTTGGCAATTTACATCCCGCCCATCAGCATAACAAGGCTCCCAGTTCTCCATGGCCTGTCCTGCCTTTCTGGATTTTACACTTTTTTCAGATGGCCCTTTTGACCGGGGGGAAGTCAGACTTCATTGTAGTGCAGATTTCCTTTGCAAGCTTGCTTGGTTGGCCAAAAAGGGCGTATGCGTTTTTTCCTGAATATATTCAGGAAAAAACGCATACGCCCTTTTTGGCCAAGTGCATCATTGTGGACGTTCTGCCTCTTTTCCTATGCTTGCAATGCAATTCCAGTCTACCTCCTGAAATCGGTTTCCTGCAATTCTGCCCCGCTTTCAAGTCCTCTTGGCAGCCTTACTTCAGTCTATTTTTGGACGATAGCTGTCATTTATAACTCTGCAGGTTTGTGAATTACAGTGCCCCTGATTTCCTTTCTTCAACTCGCTTTCTTGTGACCTGGCCGCAACACCGCAGGATGGCTTCAGGCCCTAATCTGGTTCCGGCATGGCACGCTGAGCCTCTGGTTAATTCCTCTTCCTGGTAGGAAATGAGAGTTAAATTTGCCCGTCCAGACACCTCCAGCTAGTCTCCATTGGTTCTCGCTATTCCTGTTCATCTTCCGCAGAAATTGCAAACTGGGCCAAACAGGAGGTTAAAGGGACTGACTCTCCAAGTGGGGAGAGTGTTAGTAAAGCGTCTGGAATGTTGCACCCGAGTACCAGGGTACGAAAACTGAGACATATTTGAACACGTCTCCCGATCACATGGTTGATCATACTCTAGGTTCCACATGCATGTTTTAGCTGAAGGAAGAATACCTTAAACCTGGGTAGTTGAAACCCGTGGAATGGGTACCATGCAATATGACTTCAAAGGGTCTTCATTTGCTCACCGAACCTCTCCAATCCTATCACTGCTGCGTTTATGCCCCTGTACACATGCTTGATTCTCTTTTGGAGACATAGCAATCCATAGGTTTTAAGATACTTACAAGTCAGGTACATTCTTAGGCGTTTAATATGCGGTGTTGAGTCCATTTCGTTGAGCAAGGAGTAGCTCTTGTCTATTCCATATTTGGCTTAAGGAACTTTATCTGTGCTCATTTCAATCTCTGGTTTTATGCAGCACCCCAACTCACCTTTACCCTTAAGCAAGCATAAGTTGGTTTTCTAAATTTGAGACCCTGTTCTGTTCTGTAATTCAGTTCCTGTGTAGCCAAGTTTCCATTCCGTGTATTACTGATATCTTATGATGTTTCTTTTTCTGTGTGACTTATTTCAGTTAGAATCATCATACCTGAATCCACTCATTGTGCTGCTAAGGGCCTGATGACACAGATTTCATTGCTGAGTGATATTGCTTTGTAAGTAAATACCACAACTTTTTTATCCATTTTTCACTTTCTGCGATGTTGAACTTGTACTGTAAACGAGGTTCTTGTAAACAGAGCCGTTCGAAACTTTGGGGTGGCTGTGTCTTTTTGATTTTAATTTCCCTAAGCTATAGGACCATAAGTGGAAGTGCCCTAGGCTCTGTTGCTTTGTTTTTTAGATGTTTCAGGAAACACCATACACTTCTCCCAAGTGTCTGTTGGCAATTTACATCCCGCCCATCAGCATAACAAGGCTCCCAGTTCTCTATGGCCTGTTGCCTTTCTGGATTTTACACTTTTTTCAGATGGCCCTTTTGACCGGGGGGAAGTGAGACTTCATTGTAGTGCAGATTTCCTTTGCAAGCTTGCTTGGTTGGCCAAAAAGGGCGTATGCGTTTTTTCCTGAATATATTCAGGAAAAAACGCATACGCCCTTTTTGGCCAAGTGCATCATTGTGGACGTTCTGCCTCTTTTCCTATGCTTTCAATGCAATTCCAGTCTACCTCCTGAAATCGGTTTCCTGCAATTCTGCCCCGCTTTCAAGTCCTCTTGGCAGCCTTACTTCAGTCTATTTTTGGACGATAGCTGTCATTTATAACTCTGCAGGTTTGTGAATTACAGTGCCCCTGAGCTCCTTTCTTCAACTCGCTTTCTTGTGACCTGGCCGCAACACCGCAGGATGGCTTCAGGCCCTAATCTGGTTCCGGCACGGCATGCTGAGCCTTTGGTTAATTCCTCTTCCTGGTGGGAAATGAGAGTTAAATTTGCCCGTCCAGACACCTCCAGCTAGCCTCTCATTGGTTCTCGCTATTCCTGTTCATCTTCCGCAGAAATTGCAAACTGGGCCAAACAGAGGTTAAAGGGACTGACTCTCCAAGTGGGGAGAGTGTTAGTAAAGCGTCTGGAATGTTGCACCCGAGTACCAGGGGAGGAAAACTGAGACATATTTGAACACGTCTCCCGTTCACATGGTTGATCATACTTGGGTTCCACATGCATGTTTTAGCTGAAGGAAGAATACCTTAAACCTGGAGAGTTAAGACCCGTGTAATGGGTACCATGCAATATGACTTCAAAGGGTCTTCATTTGCTCACCGAACCTCTCCAATCCTATCACTGCTGCGTTTATGCCCCTGTACACTTGCTTGATTCTCTTTCGGAGACATAGCAATCCATAGGTTTTAAGATACTTACTAGTCAGGTACATTCTTAGGCGTTTAATATGCGGTGTTGAGTCCATTTCGTTGAGCAAGGAGTAGCTCTTGTCTATTCCATATTTGACTTAAGGAACTTTATCTGTGCTCATTTCAATCTCTGGTTTTATGCAGCACCCCAACTCACCTTTCCCCTTAAGCAAGCATAAGTTGGTTTTCTAAATTTGAGACCCTGTTCTGTTCTGTAATTCAGTTCCTGTGTAGCCAAGTTTACATTCCGTGTATTACTGATATCTTATGATGTTTCTTTTTCTGTGTGACTTATTTCAGTTAGAATCATCGTACCTGAATCCACTCATTATGCTGCTACGGGCCTGGTGACATAGATTTCATTGCTGAGAGATACTGCATTGTACGTAAGTACCACAAGTTCTTTATCCATTTTTCACTTTCTGTGATACTGAACTTGTACGGTAAACGTGGTTCTTGTAAACGGAGGCGTCCCAAACTTTGGGGTGGCTGTGTCTTTTTGATTTTAATTTCCCTAAGCTATAGGACCATAAGTGGCAGTGCCCTAGGCTCTGTTGCTTTGTTTTTTAGATGTTTCAGGAAACACCATACACTTCTCCCGAGTGTCTGTTGGCAATTTACATCCCGCCCATCAGCCTAACAAGGCTCCCAGTTCTCCATGGCCTGTCCTGCCTTTCTGGATTTTACACTTTTTTCAGATGGCCCTTTTGACCGGGGGGAAGTGAGACTTCATTGTAGTGCAGATTTCCTTTGCAAGCTTGCTTGGTTGGCCAAAAAGGGCGTATGCGTTTTTTCCTGAATATATTCAGGAAAAAACGCATACGCCCTTTTTGGCCAAGTGCATCATTGTGGACGTTCTGCCTCTTTTCCTATGCTTTCAATGCAATTCCAGTCTACCTCCTGAAATCGGTTTCCTGCAATTCTGCCCCGCTTTCAAGTCCTCTTGGCAGCCTTACTTCAGTCTATTTTTGGACGATAGCTGTCATTTATAACTCTGCAGGTTTGTGAATTACAGTGCCCCTGAGCTCCTTTCTTCAACTCGCTTTCTTGTGACCTGGCCGCAACACCGCAGGATGGCTTCAGGCCCTAATCTGGTTCCGGCATGGCACGCTGAGCCTTTGGTTAATTCCTCTTCCTGGTAGGAAATGAGAGTTAAATTTGCCCGTCCAGACACCTCCAGCTAGTCTCCATTGGTTCTCGCTATTCCTGTTCATCTTCCGCAGAAATTGCAAACTGGGCCAAACAGGAGGTTAAAGGGACTGACTCTCCAAGTCGGGAGAGTGTTAGTAAAGCGTCTGGAATGTTGCACCCGAGTACCAGGGTACGAAAACTGAGACATATTTGAACACGTCTCCCGATCACATGGTTGATCATACTCTAGGTTCCACATGCATGTTTTAGCTGAAGGAAGAATACCTTAAACCTGGGTAGTTGAAACCCGTGGAATGGGTACCATGCAATATGACTTCAAAGGGTCTTCATTTGCTCACCGAACCTCTCCAATCCTATCACTGCTGCGTTTATGCCCCTGTACACATGCTTGATTCTCTTTTGGAGACATAGCAATCCATAGGTTTTAAGATACTTACAAGTCAGGTACATTCTTAGGCGTTTAATATGCGGTGTTGAGTCCATTTCGTTGAGCAAGGAGTAGCTCTTTTCTATTCCATATTTGGCTTAGGGAACTTTATCTGTGCTCATTTCAATCTCTGGTTTTATGCAGCACCCCAACTCACCTTTACCCTTAAGCAAGCATAAGTTGGTTTTCTAAATTTGAGACCCTGTTCTGTTCTGTAATTCAGTTCCTGTGTAGCCAAGTTTCCATTCCGTGTATTACTGATATCTTATGATGTTTCTTTTTCTGTGTGACTTATTTCAGTTAGAATCATCATACCTGAATCCACTCATTGTGCTGCTAAGGGCCTGATGACACAGATTTCATTGCTGAGTGATATTGCTTTGTAAGTGAATACCACAACTTCTTTATCCATTTTTCACTTTCTGCGATGTTGAACTTGTACTGTAAACGAGGTTCTTGTAAACAGAGCCATTCGAAACTTTGGGGTGGCTGTGCCTTTTTGATTTTAAATTCCCTAAGCTATAGGACCATAAGTGGAAGTGCCCTAGGCTCTGTTGCTTTGTTTTTTAGATGTTTCAGGAAACACCATACACTTCTCCCGAGTGTCTGTTGGCAATTTACATCCCGCCCATCAGCATAACAAGGCTCCCAGTTCTCAATGGCCTGTTGCCTTTCTGGATTTTACACTTTTTTCAGATGGCCCTTTTGACCGGGGGGAAGTGAGACTTCATTGTAGTGCAGATTTCCTTTGCAAGCTTGCTTGGTTGGCCAAAAAGGGCGTATGCGTTTTTTCCTGAATATATTCAGGAAAAAACGCATACGCCCTTTTTGGCCAAGTGCATCATTGTGGACGTTCTGCCTCTTTTCCTATGCTTTCAATGCAATTCCAGTCTACCTCCTGAAATCGGTTTCCTGCAATTCTGCCCCGCTTTCAAGTCCTCTTGGCAGCCTTACTTCAGTCTATTTTTGGACGATAGCTGTCATTTATAACTCTGCAGGTTTGTGAATTACAGTGCCCCTGAGCTCCTTTCTTCAACTCGCTTTCTTGTGACCTGGCCGCAACACCGCAGGATGGCTTCAGGCCCTAATCTGGTTCCGGCACGGCATGCTGAGCCTTTGGTTAATTCCTCTTCCTGGTGGGAAATGAGAGTTAAATTTGCCCGTTCAGACACCTCCAGCTAGTCTCTCATTGGTTCTCGCTATTCCTGTTCATCTTCCGCAGAAATTGCAAACTGGGCCAAACAGGAGGTTAAAGGGACTGACTCTCCAAGTGGGGAGAGTGTTAGTAAAGCGTCTGGAATGTTGCACCCGAGTACCAGGGGAGGAAAACTGAGACATATTTGAACACGTCTCCCGATCACATGGTTGATCATACTCTAGGTTCCACATGCATGTTTTAGCTGAAGGAAGAATACCTTAAACCTGGGTAGTTGAAACCCGTGGAATGGGTGCCATGCAATATGATTTCAAAGGGTCTTCATTTGCTCACCGAACCTTTCCAATCCTATCACTGCTGCGTTTATGCCCCTGTACACATGCTTGATTCTCTTTCGGAGATATAGCAATCCATAGGTTTTAAGATACTTACTAGTCAGGTACATTCTTAGGCGTTTAATATGGGGTGTTGAGTCCATTTCGTTGAGCAAGGAGTAGCTCTTGTCTATTCCATATTTGGCTTAAGGAACTTTATCTGTGCTCATTTCAATCTCTGGTTTTATGCAGCACCCCAACTCACCTTTACCCTTAAGCAAGAATAAGTTGGTTTTCTAAATTTGAGACCCTGTTCTGTTCTGTAATTCAGTTCCTGTGTAGCCAAGTTTCCATTCCGTGTATTACTGATATCTTATGATGTTTCTTTTTCTGTGTGACTTATTTCAGTTAGAATCATCATACCTGAATCCACTCATTGTGCTGCTAAGGGCCTGATGACACAGATTTCATTGCTGAGTGATATTGCTTTGTAAGTAAATACCACAACTTCTTTATCCATTTTTCACTTTCTGCGATGTTGAACTTGTACTGTAAACGAGGTTCTTGTAAACAGAGCCGTTCCAAACTTTGGGGTGGCTGTGTCTTTTTGATTTTAATTTCCCTAAGCTATAGGACCATAAGTGGAAGTGCCCTAGGTTCTGTTGCTTTGTTTTTTAGATGTTTCAGGAAACACCATACACTTCTCCCGAGTGGTTGTTGGCAATTTACATCCCGCCCATCAGCATAACAAGGCTCCCAGTTCTCCATGGCCTGTCGTGCCTTTCTGGATTTTACACTTTTTTCAGATGGCCCTTTTGACCGGGGGGAAGTGAGACTTCATTGTAGTGCAGATTTCCTTTGCAAGCTTGCTTGGTTGGCCAAAAAGGGCGTATGCGTTTTTTCCTGAATATATTCAGGAAAAAACGCATACGCCCTTTTTGGCCAAGTGCATCATTGTGGACGTTCTGCCTCTTTTCCTATGCTTTCAATGCAATTCCAGTCTACCTCCTGAAATCGGTTTCCTGCAATTCTGCCCCGCTTTCAAGTCCTCTTGGCAGCCTTACTTCAGTCTATTTTTGGACGATAGCTGTCATTTATAACTCTGCAGGTTTGTGAATTACAGTGCCCCTGAGCTCCTTTCTTCAACTCGCTTTCTTGTGACCTGGCCGCAACACCGCAGGATGGCTTCAGGCCCTAATCTGGTTCCGGCATGGCACGCTGAGCCTTTGGTTAATTCCTCTTCCTGGTAGGAAATGAGAGTTAAATTTGCCCGTCCAGACACCTCCAGCTAGTCTCCATTGGTTCTCGCTATTCCTGTTCATCTTCCGCAGAAATTGCAAACTGGGCCAAACAGGAGGTTAAAGGGACTGACTCTCCAAGTCGGGAGAGTGTTAGTAAAGCGTCTGGAATGTTGCACCCGAGTACCAGGGTACGAAAACTGAGACATATTTGAACACGTCTCCCGATCACATGGTTGATCATACTCTAGGTTCCACATGCATGTTTTAGCTGAAGGAAGAATACCTTAAACCTGGGTAGTTGAAACCCGTGGAATGGGTACCATGCAATATGACTTCAAAGGGTCTTCATTTGCTCACCGAACCTCTCCAATCCTATCACTGCTGCGTTTATGCCCCTGTACACATGCTTGATTCTCTTTTGGAGACATAGCAATCCATAGGTTTTAAGATACTTACAAGTCAGGTACATTCTTAGGCGTTTAATATGCGGTGTTGAGTCCATTTCGTTGAGCAAGGAGTAGCTCTTGTCTATTCCATATTTGGCTTAGGGAACTTTATCTGTGCTCATTTCAATCTCTGGTTTTATGCAGCACCCCAACTCACCTTTACCCTTAAGCAAGCATAAGTTGGTTTTCTAAATTTGAGACCCTGTTCTGTTCTGTAATTCAGTTCCTGTGTAGCCAAGTTTCCATTCCGTGTATTACTGATATCTTATGATGTTTCTTTTTCTGTGTGACTTATTTCAGTTAGAATCATCATACCTGAATCCACTCATTGTGCTGCTAAGGGCCTGATGACACAGATTTCATTGCTGAGTGATATTGCTTTGTAAGTGAATACCACAACTTCTTTATCCATTTTTCACTTTCTGCGATGTTGAACTTGTACTGTAAACGAGGTTCTTGTAAACAGAGCCGTTCGAAACTTTGGGGTGGCTGTGCCTTTTTGATTTTAAATTCCCTAAGCTATAGGACCATAAGTGGAAGTGCCCTAGGCTCTGTTGCTTTGTTTTTTAGATGTTTCAGGAAACACCATACACTTCTCCCGAGTGTCTGTTGGCAATTTACATCCCGCCCATCAGCATAACAAGGCTCCCAGTTCTCAATGGCCTGTTGCCTTTCTGGATTTTACACTTTTTTCAGATGGCCCTTTTGACCGGGGGGAAGTGAGACTTCATTGTAGTGCAGATTTCCTTTGCAAGCTTGCTTGGTTGGCCAAAAAGGGCGTATGCGTTTTTTCCTGAATATATTCAGGAAAAAACGCATACGCCCTTTTTGGCCAAGTGCATCATTGTGGACGTTCTGCCTCTTTTCCTATGCTTTCAATGCAATTCCAGTCTACCTCCTGAAATCGGTTTCCTGCAATTCTGCCCCGCTTTCAAGTCCTCTTGGCAGCCTTACTTCAGTCTATTTTTGGACGATAGCTGTCATTTATAACTCTGCAGGTTTGTGAATTACAGTGCCCCTGAGCTCCTTTCTTCAACTCGCTTTCTTGTGACCTGGCCGCAACACCGCAGGATGGCTTCAGGCCCTAATCTGGTTCCGGCACGGCATGCTGAGCCTTTGGTTAATTCCTCTTCCTGGTGGGAAATGAGAGTTAAATTTGCCCGTTCAGACACCTCCAGCTAGTCTCTCATTGGTTCTCGCTATTCCTGTTCATCTTCCGCAGAAATTGCAAACTGGGCCAAACAGGAGGTTAAAGGGACTGACTCTCCAAGTGGGGAGAGTGTTAGTAAAGCGTCTGGAATGTTGCACCCGAGTACCAGGGGAGGAAAACTGAGACATATTTGAACACGTCTCCCGATCACATGGTTGATCATACTCTAGGTTCCACATGCATGTTTTAGCTGAAGGAAGAATACCTTAAACCTGGGTAGTTGAAACCCGTGGAATGGGTGCCATGCAATATGATTTCAAAGGGTCTTCATTTGCTCACCGAACCTTTCCAATCCTATCACTGCTGCGTTTATGCCCCTGTACACATGCTTGATTCTCTTTCGGAGATATAGCAATCCATAGGTTTTAAGATACTTACTAGTCAGGTACATTCTTAGGCGTTTAATATGGGGTGTTGAGTCCATTTCGTTGAGCAAGGAGTAGCTCTTGTCTATTCCATATTTGGCTTAAGGAACTTTATCTGTGCTCATTTCAATCTCTGGTTTTATGCAGCACCCCAACTCACCTTTACCCTTAAGCAAGAATAAGTTGGTTTTCTAAATTTGAGACCCTGTTCTGTTCTGTAATTCAGTTCCTGTGTAGCCAAGTTTCCATTCCGTGTATTACTGATATCTTATGATGTTTCTTTTTCTGTGTGACTTATTTCAGTTAGAATCATCATACCTGAATCCACTCATTGTGCTGCTAAGGGCCTGATGACACAGATTTCATTGCTGAGTGATATTGCTTTGTAAGTAAATACCACAACTTCTTTATCCATTTTTCACTTTCTGCGATGTTGAACTTGTACTGTAAACGAGGTTCTTGTAAACAGAGCCGTTCCAAACTTTGGGGTGGCTGTGTCTTTTTGATTTTAATTTCCCTAAGCTATAGGACCATAAGTGGAAGTGCCCTAGGTTCTGTTGCTTTGTTTTTTAGATGTTTCAGGAAACACCATACACTTCTCCCGAGTGTTTGTTGGCAATTTACATCCCGCCCATCAGCATAACAAGGCTCCCAGTTCTCCATGGCCTGTCGTGCCTTTCTGGATTTTACACTTTTTTCAGATGGCCCTTTTGACCGGGGGGAAGTGAGACTTCATTGTAGTGCAGATTTCCTTTGCAAGCTTGCTTGGTTGGCCAAAAAGGGCGTATGCGTTTTTTCCTGAATATATTCAGGAAAAAACGCATACGCCCTTTTTGGCCAAGTGCATCATTGTGGACGTTCTGCCTCTTTTCCTATGCTTTCAATGCAATTCCAGTCTACCTCCTGAAATCGGTTTCCTGCAATTCTGCCCCGCTTTCAAGTCCTCTTGGCAGCCTTACTTCAGTCTATTTTTGGACGATAGCTGTCATTTATAACTCTGCAGGTTTGTGAATTACAGTGCCCCTGAGCTCCTTTCTTCAACTCGCTTTCTTGTGACCTGGCCGCAACACCGCAGGATGGCTTCAGGCCCTAATCTGGTTCCGGCATGGCACGCTGAGCCTTTGGTTAATTCCTCTTCCTGGTAGGAAATGAGAGTTAAATTTGCCCGTCCAGACACCTCCAGCTAGTCTCCATTGGTTCTCGCTATTCCTGTTCATCTTCCGCAGAAATTGCAAACTGGGCCAAACAGGAGGTTAAAGGGACTGACTCTCCAAGTCGGGAGAGTGTTAGTAAAGCGTCTGGAATGTTGCACCCGAGTACCAGGGTACGAAAACTGAGACATATTTGAACACGTCTCCCGATCACATGGTTGATCATACTCTAGGTTCCACATGCATGTTTTAGCTGAAGGAAGAATACCTTAAACCTGGGTAGTTGAAACCCGTGGAATGGGTACCATGCAATATGACTTCAAAGGGTCTTCATTTGCTCACCGAACCTCTCCAATCCTATCACTGCTGCGTTTATGCCCCTGTACACATGCTTGATTCTCTTTTGGAGACATAGCAATCCATAGGTTTTAAGATACTTACAAGTCAGGTACATTCTTAGGCGTTTAATATGCGGTGTTGAGTCCATTTCGTTGAGCAAGGAGTAGCTCTTGTCTATTCCATATTTGGCTTAGGGAACTTTATCTGTGCTCATTTCAATCTCTGGTTTTATGCAGCACCCCAACTCACCTTTACCCTTAAGCAAGCATAAGTTGGTTTTCTAAATTTGAGACCCTGTTCTGTTCTGTAATTCAGTTCCTGTGTAGCCAAGTTTCCATTCCGTGTATTACTGATATCTTATGATGTTTCTTTTTCTGTGTGACTTATTTCAGTTAGAATCATCATACCTGAATCCACTCATTGTGCTGCTAAGGGCCTGATGACATAGATTTCATTGCTGAGTGATATTGCTTTGTAAGTGAATACCACAACTTCTTTATCCATTTTTCACTTTCTGCGATGTTGAACTTGTACTGTAAACGAGGTTCTTGTAAACAGAGCCGTTCGAAACTTTGGGGTGGCTGTGTCTTTTTGATTTTAAATTCCCTAAGCTATAGGACCATAAGTGGAAGTGCCCTAGGCTCTGTTGCTTTGTTTTTTAGATGTTTCAGGAAACACCATACACTTCTCCCGAGTGTCTGTTGGCAATTTACATCCCGCCCATCAGCATAACAAGGCTCCCAGTTCTCAATGGCCTGTTGCCTTTCTGGATTTTACACTTTTTTCAGATGGCCCTTTTGACCGGGGGGAAGTGAGACTTCATTGTAGTGCAGATTTCCTTTGCAAGCTTGCTTGGTTGGCCAAAAAGGGCGTATGCGTTTTTTCCTGAATATATTCAGGAAAAAACGCATACGCCCTTTTTGGCCAAGTGCATCATTGTGGACGTTCTGCCTCTTTTCCTATGCTTTCAATGCAATTCCAGTCTACCTCCTGAAATCGGTTTCCTGCAATTCTGCCCCGCTTTCAAGTCCTCTTGGCAGCCTTACTTCAGTCTATTTTTGGACGATAGCTGTCATTTATAACTCTGCAGGTTTGTGAATTACAGTGCCCCTGAGCTCCTTTCTTCAACTCGCTTTCTTGTGACCTGGCCGCAACACCGCAGGATGGCTTCAGGCCCTAATCTGGTTCCGGCACGGCATGCTGAGCCTTTGGTTAATTCCTCTTCCTGGTGGGAAATGAGAGTTAAATTTGCCCGTTCAGACACCTCCAGCTAGTCTCTCATTGGTTCTCGCTATTCCTGTTCATCTTCCGCAGAAATTGCAAACTGGGCCAAACAGGAGGTTAAAGGGACTGACTCTCCAAGTGGGGAGAGTGTTAGTAAAGCGTCTGGAATGTTGCACCCGAGTACCAGGGGAGGAAAACTGAGACATATTTGAACACGTCTCCCGATCACATGGTTGATCATACTCTAGGTTCCACATGCATGTTTTAGCTGAAGGAAGAATACCTTAAACCTGGGTAGTTGAAACCCGTGGAATGGGTGCCATGCAATATGATTTCAAAGGGTCTTCATTTGCTCACCGAACCTTTCCAATCCTATCACTGCTGCGTTTATGCCCCTGTACACATGCTTGATTCTCTTTCGGAGATATAGCAATCCATAGGTTTTAAGATACTTACTAGTCAGGTACATTCTTAGGCGTTTAATATGGGGTGTTGAGTCCATTTCGTTGAGCAAGGAGTAGCTCTTGTCTATTCCATATTTGGCTTAAGGAACTTTATCTGTGCTCATTTCAATCTCTGGTTTTATGCAGCACCCCAACTCACCTTTACCCTTAAGCAAGAATAAGTTGGTTTTCTAAATTTGAGACCCTGTTCTGTTCTGTAATTCAGTTCCTGTGTAGCCAAGTTTCCATTCCGTGTATTACTGATATCTTATGATGTTTCTTTTTCTGTGTGACTTATTTCAGTTAGAATCATCATACCTGAATCCACTCATTGTGCTGCTAAGGGCCTGATGACACAGATTTCATTGCTGAGTGATATTGCTTTGTAAGTAAATACCACAACTTCTTTATCCATTTTTCACTTTCTGCGATGTTGAACTTGTACTGTAAACGAGGTTCTTGTAAACAGAGCCGTTCCAAACTTTGGGGTGGCTGTGTCTTTTTGATTTTAATTTCCCTAAGCTATAGGACCATAAGTGGAAGTGCCCTAGGTTCTGTTGCTTTGTTTTTTAGATGTTTCAGGAAACACCATACACTTCTCCCGAGTGTTTGTTGGCAATTTACATCCCGCCCATCAGCATAACAAGGCTCCCAGTTCTCCATGGCCTGTCGTGCCTTTCTGGATTTTACACTTTTTTCAGATGGCCCTTTTGACCGGGGGGAAGTGAGACTTCATTGTAGTGCAGATTTCCTTTGCAAGCTTGCTTGGTTGGCCAAAAAGGGCGTATGCGTTTTTTCCTGAATATATTCAGGAAAAAACGCATACGCCCTTTTTGGCCAAGTGCATCATTGTGGACGTTCTGCCTCTTTTCCTATGCTTTCAATGCAATTCCAGTCTACCTCCTGAAATCGGTTTCCTGCAATTCTGCCCCGCTTTCAAGTCCTCTTGGCAGCCTTACTTCAGTCTATTTTTGGACGATAGCTGTCATTTATAACTCTGCAGGTTTGTGAATTACAGTGCCCCTGAGCTCCTTTCTTCAACTCGCTTTCTTGTGACCTGGCCGCAACACCGCAGGATGGCTTCAGGCCCTAATCTGGTTCCGGTACGGCACGCTGAGCCTTTGGTTATTTCCTCTTCCTGTTGGGAAATGAGAGTTAAATTTGCCCGTCCAGACACCTCCAGCTAGCCTCTCATTGGTTCTCGCTATTCCTGTTCATCTTCCGCAGAAATTGCAAACTGGGCCAAACAGGAGGTTAAAGGGACTGACTCTCCAAGTCGGGAGAGTGTTAGTAAAGCGTCTGGAATGTTGCACCCGAGTACCAGGGGAGGAAAACTGAGACATATTTGAACACGTCTCCCGTTCACATGGTTGATCATACTTGGGTTCCACATGCATGTTTTAGCTGAAGGAAGAATACCTTAAACCTGGAGAGTTGAGACCCGTGTAATGGGTACCATGCAATATGACTTCAAAGGGTCTTCATTTGCTCACCGAACCTCTCCAATCCTATCACTGCTGCGTTTATGCCCCTGTACACATGCTTGATTCTCTTTTGGAGACATAGCAATCCATAGGTTTTAAGATACTTACTAGTCAGGTACATTCTTAGGCGTTTAATATGGGGTGTTGAGTCCATTTCGTTGAGCAAGGAGTAGCTCTTGTCTATTCCATATTTGGCTTAAGGAACTTTATCTGTGCTCATTTCAATCCTGGTTTTATGCAGCACCCCAACTCACCTTTCCCCTTAAGCAAGCATAAGTTGGTTTTCTAAATTTGAGACCCTGTTCTGTTTTGGAATGCAGTTCCTGTGTAGCCAAGTTTACATTCCGTGTATTAGTGATATCTTATGATGTTTCTTTTTCTGTGTGACTTATTTCAGTTAGAATCATCGTACCTGAATCCACTCATTATGCTGCAATGGGCCTGATGACATAGATTTCATTGCTGAGTGATACTGCATTGTACGTAAGTACCACAAGTTCTTTATCCATTTTTCACTTTCTGTGATACTGAACTTGTACGGTAAACGAGGTTCTTGTAAACGGAGGCGTCCCAAACTTTGGGGTGGCTGTGTCTTTTTGATTTTAATTTCCCTAAGCTATAGGACCATAAGTGGCAGTGCCCTAGGCTCTGTTGCTTTGTTTTTTAGATGTTTCAGGAAACACCATACACTTCTCCCGAGTGTCTGTGGGCAATTTACATCCCGCCCATCAGCATAACAAGGCTCCCAGTTCTCCATGGCCTGTCCTGCCTTTCTGGATTTTACACTTTTTTCAGATGGCCCTTTTGACCGGGGGGAAGTGAGACTTCATTGTAGTGCAGATTTCCTTTGCAAGCTTGCTTGGTTGGCCAAAAAGGGCGTATGCGTTTTTTCCTGAATATATTCAGGAAAAAATGCATACGCCCTTTTTGCCCAAGTGCATCATTGTGGACGTTCTGCCTCTTTTCCTATGCTTTCAATGCAATTCCAGTCTACCTCCTGAAATCGGTTTCCTGCAATTCTGCCCCGCTTTCAAGTCCTCTTGGCAGCCTTACTTCAGTCTATTTTTGGACGATAGCTGTCATTTATAACTCTGCAGGTTTGTGAATTACAGTGCCCCTGAGCTCCTTTCTTCAACTCGCTTTCTTGTGACCTGGCCGCAACACTGCAGGATGGCTTCAGGCCCTAATCTGGTTCCGGCACGGCACGCTGAGCCTTTGGTTAATTCCTCTTCCTGGTAGGAAATGAGAGTTAAATTTGCCCGTCCAGACACCTCCAGCTAGTCTCCATTGGTTCTCGCTATTCCTGTTCATCTTCCGCAGAAATTGCAAACTGGGCCAAACAGGAGGTTAAAGGGACTGACTCTCCAAGTCGGGAGAGTGTTAGTAAAGCGTCTGGAATGTTGCACCCGAGTACCAGGGTACGAAAACTGAGACATATTTGAACACGTCTCCCGATCACATGGTTGATCATACTCTAGGTTCCACATGCATGTTTTAGCTGAAGGAAGAATACCTTAAACCTGGGTAGTTGAAACCCGTGGAATGGGTACCATGCAATATGACTTCAAAGGGTCTTCATTTGCTCACCGAACCTCTCCAATCCTATCACTGCTGCGTTTATGCCCCTGTACACATGCTTGATTCTCTTTTGGAGACATAGCAATCCATAGGTTTTAAGATACTTACAAGTCAGGTACATTCTTAGGCGTTTAATATGCGGTGTTGAGTCCATTTCGTTGAGCAAGGAGTAGCTCTTGTCTATTCCATATTTGGCTTAGGGAACTTTATCTGTGCTCATTTCAATCTCTGGTTTTATGCAGCACCCCAACTCACCTTTACCCTTAAGCAAGCATAAGTTGGTTTTCTAAATTTGACACCCTGTTCTGTTCTGTAATTCAGTTCCTGTGTAGCCAAGTTTCCATTCCGTGTATTACTGATATCTTATGATGTTTCTTTTTCTGTGTGACTTATTTCAGTTAGAATCATCATACCTGAATCCACTCATTGTGCTGCTAAGGGCCTGATGACATAGATTTCATTGCTGAGTGAAATTGCTTTGTAAGTGAATACCACAACTTCTTTATCCATTTTTCACTTTCTGCGATGTTGAACTTGTACTGTAAACGAGGTTCTTGTAAACAGAGCCGTTCAAAACTTTGGGGTGGCTGTGTCTTTTTGATTTTAAATTCCCTAAGCTATAGGACCATAAGTGGAAGTGCCCTAGGCTCTGTTGCTTTGTTTTTTAGATGTTTCAGGAAACACCATACACTTCTCCCAAGTGTCTGTTGGCAATTTACATCCCGCCCATCAGCATAACAAGGCTCCCAGTTCTCAATGGCCTGTTGCCTTTCTGGATTTTACACTTTTTTCAGATGGCCCTTTTGACCGGGGGGAAGTGCGACTTCATTGTAGTGCAGATTTCCTTTGCAAGCTTGCTTGGTTGGCCAAAAAGGGCGTATGCGTTTTTTCCTGAATATATTCAGGAAAAAACGCATACGCACTTTTTGGCCAAGTGCATCATTGTGGACGTTCTGCCTCTTTTCCTATGCTTTCAATGCAATTCCAGTCTACCTCCTGAAATCGGTTTCCTGCAATTCTGCCCCGCTTTCAAGTCCTCTTGGCAGCCTTACTTCAGTCTATTTTTGGACGATAGCTGTCATTTATAACTCTGCAGGTTTGTGAATTACAGTGCCCCTGAGCTCCTTTCTTCAACTCGCTTTCTTGTGACCTGGCCACAACACCGCAGGATGGCTTCAGGCCCTAATCTGGTTCCGGCACGGCATGCTGAGCCTTTGGTTAATTCCTCTTCCTGGTGGGAAATGAGAGTTAAATTTGCCCGTTCAGACACCTCCAGCTAGTCTCTCATTGGTTCTCGCTATTCCTGTTCATCTTCCGCAGAAATTGCAAACTGGGCCAAACAGGAGGTTAAAGGGACTGACTCTCCAAGTGGGGAGAGTGTTAGTAAAGCGTCTGGAATGTTGCACCCGAGTACCAGGGGAGGAAAACTGAGACATATTTGAACACGTCTCCCGATCACATGGTTGATCATACTCTAGGTTCCACATGCATGTTTTAGCTGAAGGAAGAATACCTTAAACCTGGGTAGTTGAAACCCGTGGAATGGGTGCCATGCAATATGATTTCAAAGGGTCTTCATTTGCTCACCGAACCTCTCCAATCCTATCACTGCTGCGTTTATGCCCCTGTACACATGCTTGATTCTCTTTCGGAGATATAGCAATCCATAGGTTTTAAGATACTTACTAGTCAGGTACATTCTTAGGCGTTTAATATGGGGTGTTGAGTCCATTTCGTTGAGCAAGGAGTAGCTCTTGTCTATTCCATATTTGGCTTAAGGAACTTTATCTGTGCTCATTTCAATCTCTGGTTTTATGCAGCACCCCAACTCACCTTTACCCTTAAGCAAGAATAAGTTGGTTTTCTAAATTTGAGACCCTGTTCTGTTCTGTAATTCAGTTCCTGTGTAGCCAAGTTTCCATTCCGTGTATTACTGATATCTTATGATGTTTCTTTTTCTGTGTGACTTATTTCAGTTAGAATCATCATACCTGAATCCACTCATTGTGCTGCTAAGGGCCTGATGACACAGATTTCATTGCTGAGTGATATTGCTTTGTAAGTAAATACCACAACTTCTTTATCCATTTTTCACGTTCTGCGATGTTGAACTTGTACTGTAAACGAGGTTCTTGTAAACAGAGCCGTTCCAAATTTTGGGGTGGCTGTGTCTTTTTGATTTTAATTTCCCTAAGCTATAGGACCATAAGTGGAAGTGCCCTAGGTTCTGTTGCTTTGTTTTTTAGATGTTTCAGGAAACACCATACACTTCTCCCGAGTGGTTGTTGGCAATTTACATCCCGCCCATCAGCATAACAAGGCTCCCAGTTCTCCATGGCCTGTCGTGCCTTTCTGGATTTTACACTTTTTTCAGATGGCCCTTTTGACCGGGGGGAAGTGAGACTTCATTGTAGTGCAGATTTCCTTTGCAAGCTTGCTTGGTTGGCCAAAAAGGGCGTATGCGTTTTTTCCTGAATATATTCAGGAAAAAACGCATACGCCCTTTTTGGCCAAGTGCATCATTGTGGACGTTCTGCCTCTTTTCCTATGCTTTCAATGCAATTCCAGTCTACCTCCTGAAATCGGTTTCCTGCAATTCTGCCCCGCTTTCAAGTCCTCTTGGCAGCCTTACTTCAGTCTATTTTTGGACGATAGCTGTCATTTATAACTCTGCAGGTTTGTGAATTACAGTGCCCCTGAGCTCCTTTCTTCAACTCGCTTTCTTTTGAGCTGGCCGCAACACCGCAGGATGGCTTCAGGCCCTAATCTCGTTCCGGTACGGCACGCTGAGCCTTTGGTTATTTCCTCTTCCTGTTGGGAAATGAGAGTTAAATTTGCCCGTCCAGACACCTCCAGCTAGCCTCTCATTGGTTCTCGCTATTCCTGTTCATCTTCCGCAGAAATTGCAAACTGGGCCAAACAGGAGGTTAAAGGCGCTGACTCTCCAAGTGGGGAGAGTGTTAGTAAAGCGTCTGGAATGTTGCACCCGAGTACCAGGGGAGGAAAACTGAGACATATTTGAACACGTCTCCCGTTCACATGGTTGATCATACTTGGGTTCCACATGCATGTTTTAGCTGAAGGAAGAATACCTTAAACCTGGAGAGTTGAGACCCGTGTAATGGGTACCATGTAATATGACTTCAAAGGGTCTTCATTTGCTCACCGAACCTCTCCAATCCTATCACTGCTGCGTTTATGCCCCTGTACACATGCTTGATTCTCTTTCGGAGACATAGCAATCCATAGGTTTTACGATACTTACAAGTCAGGTACATTCTTAGGCGTTTAATATGCGGTGTTGAGTCCATTTCGTTGAGCAAGGAGTAGCTCTTGTCTATTCCATATTTGGCTTAAGGAACTTTATCTGTGCTCATTTCAATCTCTGGTTTTATGCAGCACCCCAACTCACCTTTCCCCTTAAGCAAGCATAAGTTGGTTTTCTAAATTTGAGACCCTGTTCTGTTCTGTAATTCAGTTCCTGTGTAGCCAAGTTTACATTCCGTGTATTAGTGATATCTTATGATGTTTCTTTTTCTGTGTGACTTATTTCAGTTAGAATCATCATACCTGAATCCACTCATTGTGCTGCTAAGGGCCTGATGACACAGATTTCATTGCTGAGTGATATTGCTTTGTAAGTAAATACCACAACTTCTTTATCCATTTTTCACTTTCTGCGATGTTGAACTTGTACTGTAAACGAGGTTCTTGTAAACAGAGCCGTTCCAAACTTTGGGGTGGCTGTGTCTTTTTGATTTTAATTTCCCTAAGCTATAGGACCATAAGTGGAAGTGCCCTAGGTTCTGTTGCTTTGTTTTTTAGATGTTTCAGGAAACACCATACACTTCTCCCGAGTGGTTGTTGGCAATTTACATCCCGCCCATCAGCATAACAAGGCTCCCAGTTCTCCATGGCCTGTCCTGCCTTTCTGGATTTTACACTTTTTTCAGATGGCCCTTTTGACCGGGGGGAAGTGAGACTTCATTGTAGTGCAGATTTCCTTTGCAAGCTTGCTTGGTTGGCCAAAAAGGGCGTATGCGTTGTTTCCTGAATATATTCAGGAAAAAACGCATACGCCCTTTTTGGCCAAGTGCATCATTGTGGACGTTCTGCCTCTTTTCCTATGCTTTCAATGCAATTCCAGTCTACCTCCTGAAATCGGTTTCCTGCAATTCTGCCCCGCTTTCAAGTCCTCTTGGCAGCCTTACTTCAGTCTATTTTTGGACGATAGCTGTCATTTATAACTCTGCAGGTTTGTGAATTACAGTGCCCCTGAGCTCCTTTCTTCAACTCGCTTTCTTTTGAGCTGGCCGCAACACCGCAGGATGGCTTCAGGCCCTAATCTGGTTCCGGTACGGCACGCTGAGCCTTTGGTTATTTCCTCTTCCTGTTGGGAAATGAGAGTTAAATTTGCCCGTCCAGACACCTCCAGCTAGCCTCTCATTGGTTCTCGCTATTCCTGTTCATCTTCCGCAGAAATTGCAAACTGGGCCAAACAGGAGGTTAAAGGCGCTGACTCTCCAAGTGGGGAGAGTGTTAGTAAAGCGTCTGGAATGTTGCACCCGAGTACCAGGGGAGGAAAACTGAGACATATTTGAACACGTCTCCCGTTCACATGGTTGATCATACTTGGGTTCCACATGCATGTTTTAGCTGAAGGAAGAATACCTTAAACCTGGAGAGTTGAGACCCGTGTAATGGGTACCATGCAATATGACTTCAAAGGGTCTTCATTTGCTCACCGAACCTCTCCAATCCTATCACTGCTGCGTTTATGCCCCTGTACACATGCTTGATTCTCTTTTGGAGACATAGCAATCCATAGGTTTTACGATACTTACTAGTCAGGTACATTCTTAGGCGTTTAATATGGGGTGTTGAGTCCATTTCGTTGAGCAAGGAGTAGCTCTTGTCTATTCCATATTTGGCTTAAGGAACTTTATCTGTGCTCATTTCAATCTCTGGTTTTATGCAGCACCCCAACTCACCTTTACCCTTAAGCAAGCATAAGTTGGTTTTCTAAATTTGAGACCCTGTTCTGTTCTGTAATTCAGTTCCTAGGTAGCCAAGTTTCCATTCCGTGTATTACTGATATCTTATGATGTTTCTTTTTCTGTGTGACTTATTTCAGTTAGAATCATCATACCTGAATCCACTCATTGTGCTGCTAAGGGCCTGATGACATAGATTTCATTGCTGAGTGATATTGCTTTGTAAGTGAATACCACAACTTCTTTATCCATTTTTCACTTTCTGTGATGTTGAACTTGTACTGTAAACGAGGTTCTTGTAAACAGAGCCGTTCCAAACTTTGGGGTGGCTGTGTCTTTTTGATTTTAATTTCCCTAAGCTATAGGACCATAAGTGGAAGTGCCCTAGGCTCTGTTGCTTTGTTTTTTAGATGTTTCAGGAAACACCATACACTTCTCCCGAGTGTTTGTTGGCAATTTACATCCCGCCCTTCAGCATAACAAGGCTCCCAGTTCTCCATGGCCTGTCCTGCCTTCTGGATTTTACACTTTTTTCAGATGGCCGTTTTGACCGGGGGGAAGTGAGACTTCATTGTAGTGCAGATTTCCTTTGCAAGCTTGCTTGGTTGGCCAAAAAGGGCGTATGCGTTTTTTCCTGAATATATTCAGGAAAAAACGCATACGCCCTTTTTGGCCAAGTGCATCATTGTGGACGTTCTGCCTCTTTTCCTATGCTTTCAATGCAATTCCAGTCTACCTCCTGAAATCGGTTTCCTGCAATTCTGCCCCGCTTTCAAGTCCTCTTGGCAGCCTTACTTCAGTCTATTTTTGGACGATAGCTGTCATTTATAACTCTGCAGGTTTGTGAATTACAGTGCCCCTGAGCTCCTTTCTTCAACTCGCTTTCTTGTGACCTGGCCGCAACACCGCAGGATGGCTTCAGGCCCTAATCTGGTTCCGACCCGGCATGCTGAGCCTTTGGTTAATTCCTCTTCCTGGTGGGAAATGAGAGTTAAATTTGCCCGTCCAGACACCTCCAGCTAGCCTCTCATTGGTTCTCGCTATTCCTGTTCATCTTCCGCAGAAATTGCAAACTGGGCCAAACAGGAGGTTAAAGGGACTGACTCTCCAAGTGGGGAGAGTGTTAGTAAAGCGTCTGGAATGTTGCACCCGAGTACCAGGGGAGGAAAACTGAGACATATTTGAACACGTCTCCCGATCACATGGTTGATCATACTCTAGGTTCCACATGCATGTTTTAGCTGAAGGAAGAATACCTTAAACCTGGGTAGTTGAAACCCGTGGAATGGGTACCATGCAATATGACTTCAAAGGGTCTTCATTTGCTCACCGAACCTCTCCAATCCTATCACTGCTGCGTTTATGCCCCTGTACACATGCTTGATTCTCTTTCGGAGACATAGCAATCCATAGGTTTTAAGATACTTACTAGTCAGGTACATTCTTAGGCGTTTAATATGCGGTGTTGAGTCCATTTCGTTGAGCAAGGAGTAGCTCTTGTCTATTCCATATTTGGCTTAAGGAACTTTATCTGTGCTCATTTCAATCTCTGGTTTTATGCAGCACCCCAACTCACCTTTACCCTTAAGCAAGCATAAGTTGTTTTTCTAAATTTGAGACCCTGTTCTGTTCTGTAATTCAGTTCCTGTGTAGCCAAGTTTCCATTCCGTGTATTACTGATATCTTATGATGTTTCTTTTTCTGTGTGACTTAGTTCAGTTAGAATCATCATACCTGAATCCACTCATTGTGCTGCTAAGGGCCTGATGACATAGATTTCATTGCTGAGTGATATTGCTTTGTAAGTGAATACCACAACTTCTTTATCCATTTTTCACTTTCTGCGATGTTGAACTTGTACTGTAAATGAGATTCTTGTAAACAGAGCCGTTCCAAACTTTGGGGTGGCTGTGTCTTTTTGATTTTAATTTCCCTAAGCTATAGGACCATAAGTGGAAGTGCCCTAGGCTCTGTTGCTTTGTTTTTTAGATGTTTCAGGAAACACCATACACTTCTCCCAAGTGTCTGTTGGCAATTTACATCCCGCCCATCAGCATAACAAGGCTCCCAGTTCTCAATGGCCTGTTGCCTTTCTGGATTTTACACTTTTTTCAGATGGCCCTTTTGACCGGGGGGAAGTGAGACTTCATTGTAGTGCAGATTTCCTTTGCAAGCTTGCTTGGTTGGCCAAAAAGGGCGTATGCGTTTTTTCCTGAATATATTCAGGAAAAAACGCATACACCCTTTTTGGCCAAGTGCATCATTGTGGACGTTCTGCCTCTTTTCCTATGCTTTCAATGCAATTCCAGTCTACCTCCTGAAATCGGTTTCCTGCAATTCTGCCCCGCTTTCAAGTCCTCTTGGCAGCCTTACTTCAGTCTATTTTTGGACGATAGCTGTCATTTATAACTCTGCAGGTTTGTGAATTACAGTGCCCCTGAGCTCCTTTCTTCAACTCGCTTTCTTGTGACCTGGCCGCAACACCGCAGGATGGCTTCAGGCCCTAATCTGGTTCCGGCCCGGCATGCTGAGCCTTTGGTTAATTCCTCTTCCTGGTGGGAAATGAGAGTTAAATTTGCCCGTTCAGACACCTCCAGCTAGTCTCTCATTGGTTCTCGCTATTCCTGTTCATCTTCCGCAGAAATTGCAAACTGGGCCAAACAGGAGGTTAAAGGGACTGACTCTCCAAGTGGGGAGAGTGTTAGTAAAGCGTCTGGAATGTTGCACCCGAGTACCAGGGGAGGAAAACTGAGACATATTTGAACACGTCTCCCGATCTCATGGTTGATCATACTCTAGGTTCCACATGCATGTTTTAGCTGAAGGAAGAATACCTTAAACCTGGGTAGTTGAAACCCGTGGAATGGGTACCATGCAATATGATTTCAAAGGGTCTTCATTTGCTCACCGACCTCTCCAAACCTATCACTGCTGCGTTTATGCCCCTGTACACATGCTTGATTCTCTTTTGGAGACATAGCAATCCATAGGTTTTACGATACTTACTATTCAGGTACATTCTTAGGTGTTTAATATGCGGTGTTGAGTCCATTTCGTTGAGCAAGGAGTAGCTCTTGTCTATTCCATATTTGACTTAAGGAACTTTATCTGTGCTCATTTCAATCTCTGGTTTTATGCAGCACCCCAACTCACCTTTACCCTTAAGCAAGCATAAGTTGGTTTTCTAAATTTGAGACCCTGTTCTGTTCTGTAATTCAGTTCCTGTGTAGCCAAGTTTACATTCCGTGTGTTACTGATATCTTATGATGTTTCTTTTTCTGTGTGACTTATTTCAGTTAGAATCATCATACCTGAATCCACTCATTGTGATGCTAAGGGCCTGATGACATAGATTTCATTGCTGAGTGATATTGCTTTGTAAGTAAATACCACAACTTCTTTATCCATTTTTCACTTTCTGCGATGTTGAACTTGTACTGTAAACGAGGTTCTTGTAAACAGAGGCGTCCCAAACTTTGGGGTGGCTGTGTCTTTTTGATTTTAATTTCCCTAAGCTATAGGACCATAAGTGGCAGTGCCCTAGGCTCTGTTGCTTTGTTTTTTAGATGTTTCAGGAAACACCATACACTTCTCCCGAGTGGTTGTTGGCAATTTACATCCCGCCCATCAGCATAACAAGGCTCCCAGTTCTCAATGGCCTGTTGCCTTTCTGGATTTTACACTTTTTTCAGATGGCCCTTTTGACCGGGGGGAAGTGAGACTTCATTGTAGTGCAGATTTCCTTTGCAAGCTTGCTTGGTTGGCCAAAAAGGGCGTATGCGTTTTTTCCTGAATATATTCAGGAAAAAACGCATATGCCCTTTTTGGCCAAGTGCATCATTGTGGACGTTCTGCCTCTTTTCCTATGCTTTCAATGCAATTCCAGTCTACCTCCTGAAATCGGTTTCCTGCAATTCTGCCCCGCTTTCAAGTCCTCTTGGCAGCCTTACTTCAGTCTATTTTTGGACGATAGCTGTCATTTATAACTCTGCAGGTTTGTGAATTACAGTGCCCCTGAGCTCCTTTCTTCAACTCGCTTTCTTGTGACCTGGCCGCAACACCGCAGGATGGCTTCAGGCCCTAATCTGGTTCCGGCCCGGCATGCTGAGCCTTTGGTTAATTCCTTTTCCTGGTGGGAAATGAGAGTTAAATTTGCCCGTTCAGACACCTCCAGCTAGTCTCTCATTGGTTCTCGCTATTCCTGTTCATCTTCCGCAGAAATTGCAAACTGGGCCAAACAGGAGGTTAAAGGGACTGACTCTCCAAGTGGGGAGAGTGTTAGTAAAGCGTCTGGAATGTTGCACCCGAGTACCAGGGGAGGAAAACTGAGACATATTTGAACACGTCTCCCGATCACATGGTTGATCATACTCTAGGTTCCACATGCATGTTTTAGCTGAAGGAAGAATACCTTAAACCTGGGTAGTTGAAACCCGTGGAATGGGTGCCATGCAATATGATTTCAAAGGGTCTTCATTTGCTCACCGAACCTCTCCAATCCTATCACTGCTGCGTTTATGCCCCTGTACACATGCTTGATTCTCTTTCGGAGACATAGCAATCCATAGGTTTTAAGATACTTACTAGTCAGGTACATTCTTAGGCGTTTAATATGGGGTGTTGAGTCCATTTCATTGAGCAAGGAGTAGCTCTTGTCTATTCCATATTTGGCTTAAGGAACTTTATCTGTGCTCATTTCAATCTCTGGTTTTATGCAGCACCCCAACTCACCTTTACCCTTAAGCAAGAATAAGTTGGTTTTCTAAATTTGAGACCCTGTTCTGTTCTGTAATTCAGTTCCTGTGTAGCCAAGTTTCCATTCCGTGTATTACTGATATCTTATGATGTTTCTTTTTCTGTGTGACTTATTTCAGTTAGAATCATCATACCTGAATCCACTCATTGTGCTGCTAAGGGCCTGATGACACAGATTTCATTGCTGAGTGATATTGCTTTGTAAGTAAATACCACAACTTCTTTATCCATTTTTCACTTTCTGCGATGTTGAACTTGTACTGTAAACGAGGTTCTTGTAAACAGAGCCGTTCCAAACTTTGGGGTGGCTGTGTCTTTTTGATTTTAAATTCCCTAAGCTATAGGACCATAAGTGGAAGTGCCCTAGGTTCTGTTGCTTTGTTTTTTAGATGTTTCAGGAAACACCATACACTTCTCCCGAGTGGTTGTTGGCAATTTACATCCCGCCCATCAGCATAACAAGGCTCCCAGTTCTCCATGGCCTGTCCTGCCTTTCTGGATTTTACACTTTTTTCAGATGGCCCTTTTGACCGGGGGGAAGTGAGACTTCATTGTAGTGCAGATTTCCTTTGCAAGCTTGCTTGGTTGGCCAAAAAGGGCGTATGCGTTTTTTCCTGAATATATTCAGGAAAAAACGCATACGCCCTTTTTGGCCAAGTGCATCATTGTGGACGTTCTGCCTCGTTTCCTATGCTTTCAATGCAATTCCAGTCTACCTCCTGAAATCGGTTTCCTGCAATTCTGCCCCGCTTTCAAGTCCTCTTGGCAGCCTTACTTCAGTCTATTTTTGGACGATAGCTGTCATTTATAACTCTGCAGGTTTGTGAATTACAGTGCCCCTGAGCTCCTTTCTTCAACTCGCTTTCTTGTGACCTGGCCGCAACACCGCAGGATGTCTTCAGGCCCTAATCTGGTTCCGACCCGGCATGCTGAGCCTTTGGTTAATTCCTCTTCCTGGTGGGAAATGAGAGTTAAATTTGCCCGTCCAGACACCTCCAGCTAGCCTCTCATTGGTTCTCGCTATTCCTGTTCATCTTCCGCAGAAATTGCAAACTGGGCCAAACAGGAGGTTAAAGGGACTGACTCTCCAAGTGGGGAGAGTGTTAGTAAAGCGTCTGGAATGTTGCACCCGAGTACCAGGGGAGGAAAACTGAGACATATTTGAACACGTCTCCCGATCACATGGTTGATCATACTCTAGGTTCCACATGCATGTTTTAGCTGAAGGAAGAATACCTTAAACTTGGGTAGTTGAAACCCGTGGAATGGGTACCATGCAATATGACTTCAAAGGGTCTTCATTTGCCACCCAACCTCTCCAATCCTATCACTGCTGCGTTTATGCCCCTGTACACATGCTTGATTCTCTTTCGGAGACATAGCAATCCATAGGTTTTAAGATACTTACAAGTCAGGTACATTCTTAGGCGTTTAATATGCGGTGTTGAGTCCATTTCGTTGAGCAAGGAGTAGCTCTTGTCTATTCCATATTTGGCTTAAGGAACTTTATCTGTGCTCATTTCAATCTCTGGTTTTATGCAGCACCCCAACTCACCTTTACCCTTAAGCAAGCATAAGTTGGTTTTCTAAATTTGAGACCCTGTTCTGTTCTGTAATTCAGTTCCTGTGTAGCCAAGTTTCCATTCCGTGTATTACTGATATCTTATGATGTTTCTTTTTCTGTGTGACTTATTTCAGTTAGAATCATCATACCTGAATCCACTCATTGTGCTGCTAAGGGCCTGATGACACAGATTTCATTGCTGAGTGATATTGCTTTGTAAGTAAATACCACAACTTCTTTATCCATTTTTCACTTTCTGCGATGTTGAACTTGTACTGTAAACGAGGTTCTTGTAAACAGAGCAGTTCCAAACTTTGGGGTGGCTGTGTCTTTTTGATTTTAAATTCCCTAAGCTATAGGACCATAAGTGGAAGTGCCCTAGGCTCTGTTGCTTTGTTTTTTACATGTTTCAGGAAACACCATACACTTCTCCCGAGTGGTTGTTGGCAATTTACATCCCGCCCATCAGCATAACAAGGCTCCCAGTTCTCCATGGCCTGTCCTGCCTTTCTGGATTTTACACTTTTTTCAGATGGCCCTTTGACCGGGGGGAAGTGAGACTTCATTGTAGTGCAGATTTCCTTTGCAAGCTTGCTTGGTTGGCCAAAAAGGGCGTATGCGTTTTTTCCTGAATATATTCAGGAAAAAACGCATACGCCCTTTTTGGCCAAGTGCATCATTGTGGACGTTCTGCCTCTTTTCCTATGCTTTCAATGCAATTCCAGTCTACCTCCTGAAATCGGTTTCCTGCAATTCTGCCCCGCTTTCAAGTCCTCTTGGCAGCCTTACTTCAGTCTATTTTTGGACGATAGCTGTCATTTATAACTCTGCAGGTTTGTGAATTACAGTGCCCCTGAGCTCCTTTCTTCAACTCGCTTTCTTGTGACCTGGCCGCAACACCGCAGGATGGCTTCAGGCCCTAATCTGGTTCCGACCCGGCATGCTGAGCCTTTGGTTAATTCCTCTTCCTGGTGGGAAATGAGAGTTAAATTTGCCCGTCCAGACACCTCCAGCTAGCCTCTCATTGGTTCTCGCTATTCCTGTTCATCTTCCGCAGAAATTGCAAACTGGGCCAAACAGGACGTTAAAGGGACTGACTCTCCAAGTGGGGAGAGTGTTAGTAAAGCGTCTGGAATGTTGCACCCGAGTACCAGGGGAGGAAAACTGAGACATATTTGAACTCGTCTCCCGATCACATGGTTGATCATACTCTAGGTTCCACATGCATGTTTTAGCTGAAGGAAGAATACCTTAAACCTGGGTAGTTGAAACCCGTGGAATGGGTACCATGCAATATGACTTCAAAGGGTCTTCATTTGCTCACCGAACCTCTCCAATCCTATCACTGCTGCGTTTATGCCCCTGTACACATGCTTGATTCTCTTTCGGAGACATAGCAATCCATAGGTTTTAAGATACTTACAAGTCAGGTACATTCTTAGACGTTTAATATGCGGTGTTGAGTCCATTTCGTTGAGCAAGGAGTAGCTCTTGTCTATTCCATATTTGGCTTAAGGAACTTTATCTGTGCTCATTTCAATCTCTGGTTTTATGCAGCACCCCAACTCACCTTTACCCTTAAGCAAGCATAAGTTGTTTTTCTAAATTTGAGACCCTGTTCTGTTCTGTAATTCAGTTCCTGTGTAACCAAGTTTCCATTCCGTGTATTACTGATATCTTATGATGTTTCTTTTTCTGTGTGACTTATTTCAGTTAGAATCATCATACCTGAATCCACTCATTGTGCTGCTAAGGGCCTGATCACATAGATTTCATTGCTGAGTGATATTGCTTTGTAAGTGAATACCACAACTTCTTTATCCATTTTTCACTTTCTGCGATGTTGAACTTGTACGGTAAACGAGGTTCTTGTAAACAGAGCCGTTCCAAACTTTGGGGTGGCTGTGTCTTTTTGATTTTAATTTCCCTAAGCTATAGGACCATAAGTGGAAGTGCCCTAGGCTCTGTTGCTTTGTTTTTTAGATGTTTCAGGAAACACCATACACTTCTCCCAAGTGTCTGTTGGCAATTTACATCCCGCCCATCAGCATAACAAGGCTCCCAGTTCTCAATGGCCTGTTGCCTTTCTGGATTTTACACTTTTTTCAGATGGCCCTTTTGACCGGGGGGAAGTGAGACTTCATTGTAGTGCAGATTTCCTTTGCAAGCTTGCTTGGTTGGCCAAAAAGGGCGTATGCGTTTTTTCCTGAATATATTCCGGAAAAAACGCATACGCCCTTTTTGGCCAAGTGCATCATTGTGGACGTTCTGCCTCTTTTCCTATGCTTTCAATGCAATTCCAGTCTACCTCCTGAAATCGGTTTCCTGCAATTCTGCCCCGCTTTCAAGTCCTCTTGGCAGTCTTACTTCAGTCTATTTTTGGACGATAGCTGTCATTTATAACTCTGCAGGTTTGTGAATTACAGTGCCCCTGAGCTCCTTTCTTCAACTCGCTTTCTTGTGACCTGGCCGCAACACCGCTGGATGGCTTCAGGCCCTAATCTGGTTCCGGCACGGCATGCTGAGCCTTTGGTTAATTCCTCTTCCTGGTGGGAAATGAGAGTTAAATTTGCCCGTCCAGACACCTCCAGCTAGCCTCTCATTGGTTCTCGCTATTCCTGTTCATCTTCCGCAGAAATTGCAAACTGGGCCAAACAGGAGGTTAAAGGCGCTGACTCTCCAAGTGGGGAGAGTGTTAGTAAAGCGTCTGGAATGTTGCACCCGAGTACCAGGGAAGGAAAACTGAGACATATTTGAACACGTCTCCCGTTCACATGGTTGATCATACTCTAGGTTCCACATGCATGTTTTAGCTGAAGGAAGAATACCTTAAACCTGGGTAGTTGAAACCCGTGGAATGGGTACCATGCAATATGACTTCAAAGGGTCTTCATTTGCTCACCGAACCTCTCCAATCCTATCACTGCTGCGTTTATGCCCCTGTACACATGCTTGATTCTCTTTCGGAGACATAGCAATCCATAGGTTTTAAGATACTTACAAGTCAGGTACATTCTTAGGCGTTTAATATGCAGTGTTGAGTCCATTTCGTTGAGCAAGGAGTAGCTCTTGTCTATTCCATATTTGGCTTAAGGAACTTTATCTGTGCTCATTTCAATCTCTGGTTTTATGCAGCACCCCAACTCACCTTTACCCTTAAGCAAGCATAAGTTGTTTTTCTAAATTTGAGACCCTGTTCTGTTCTGTAATTCAGTTCCTGTGCAGCCAAGTTTCCATTCCGTGTATTACTGATATCTTATGATGTTTCTTTTTCTGTGTGACTTATTTCAGTTAGAATCATCATACCTGAATCCACTCATTGTGCTGCTAAGGGCCTGATGACATAGATTTCATTGCTGAGTGATATTGCTTTGTAAGTAAATACCACAACTTCTTTATCCATTTTTCACTTTCTGCGATGTTGAACTTGTACTGTAAACAAGGTTCTTGTAAACAGAGCCGTTCCAAACTTTGGGGTGGCTGTGTCTTTTTGATTTTAATTTCCCTAAGCTATAGGACCATAAGTGGAAGTGACCTAGGCTCTGTTGCTTTGTTTTTTAGATGTTTCAGGAAACACCATACACTTCTCCCAAGTATCTGTTGGCAATTTACATCCCGCCCATCAGCATAACAAGGCTCCCCGTTCTCAATGGCCTGTTGCCTTTCTGGATTTTACACTTTTTTCAGATGGCCCTTTTGACCGGGGGGAAGTGAGACTTCATTGTAGTGCAGATTTCCTTTGCAAGCTTGCTTGGTTGGCCAAAAAGGGCGTATGCGTTTTTTCCTGAATATATTCAGGAAAAAACGCATACGCCCTTTTTGGCCAAGTGCATCATTGTGGACGTTCTGCCTCTTTTCCTATGCTTTCAATGCAATTCCAGTCTACCTCCTGAAATCGGTTTCCTGCAATTCTGCCCCGCTTTCAAGTCCTCTTGGCAGCCTTACTTCAGTCTATTTTTGGACGATAGCTGTCATTTATAACTCTGCAGGTGTGTGAATTACAGTGCCCCTGAGCTCCTTTCTTCAACTTGCTTTCTTGTGACCTGGCCGCAACACCGCAGGATGGCTTCAGGCCCTAATCTGGTTCCGGCACGGCACGCTGAGCCTTTGGTTATTTCCTCTTCCTGGTGGGAAATGAGACTTAAATTTGCCCGTCCAGACACCTCCAGCTAGCCTCTCATTGGTTTTCGCTATTCCTGTTCATCTTCCGCAGAAATTGCAAACTGTGCCAAACAGGAGGTTAAAGGCGCTGACTCTCCAAGTGGGGAGAGTGTTAGTAAAGCGTCTGGAATGTTGCACCCGAGTACCAGGGGAGGAAAACTGAGACATATTTCAACACGTCTCCCGTTCACATGGTTGATCATACTTGGGTTCCACATGCATGTTTTAGCTGAAGGAAGAATACCTTAAACCTGGAGAGTTGAGACCCGTGTAATGGGTACCATGCAATATGACTTCAAAGGGTCTTCATTTGCTCACCGAACCTCTCCAATCCTATCACTGCTGCGTTTATGCCCCTGTACACATGCTTGATTCTCTTTTGGAGACATAGCAATCCATAGGTTTTACGATACTTACAAGTCAGGTACATTCTTAGGCGTTTAATATGCGGTGTTGAGTCCATTTCGTTGAGCAAGGAGTAGCTCTTGTCTATTCCATATTTGGCTTAAGGAACTTTATCTGTGCTCATTTCAATCTCTGGTTTTATGCAGCACCCCAACTCACCTTTACCCTTAAGCAAGCATAAGTTGGTTTTCTAAATTTGAGACCCTGTTCTGTTCTGTAATTCAGTTCCTGTGTAGCCAAGTTTACATTCCGTGTATTACTGATATCTTATGATGTTTCTTTTTCTGTGTGACTTATTTCAGTTAGAATCATCATACCTGAATCCACTCATTGTGCTGCTAAGGGCCTGATGACATAGATTTCATTGCTGAGTGATACTGCATTGTACGTAAGTACCACAAGTTCTTTATCCATTTTTCACTTTCTGCGATGTTGAACTTGTACTGTAAACGAGGTTCTTGTAAACAGAGCCGTTCCAAACTTTGGGGTGGCTGTGTCTTTTTGATTTTAATTTCCCTAAGCTATAGGACCATAAGTGGAAGTGCCCTAGGCTCTGTTGCTTTGTTTTTTAGATGTTTCAGGAAACACCATACACTTCTCCCGAGTGGTTGTTGGCAATTTACATCCCGCCCATCAGCATAACAAGGCTCCCAGTTCTCCATGGCCTGTCCTGCCTTTCTGGATTTTACACTTTTTTCAGATGGCCCTTTTGACCGGGGGGAAGTGAGACTTCATTGTAGTGCAGATTTCCTTTGCAAGCTTGCTTGGTTGGCCAAAAAGGGCGTATGCGTTTTTTCCTGAATATATTCAGGAAAAAACGCATACGCCCTTTTTGGCCAAGTGCATCATTGTGGACGTTCTGCCTCTTTTCCTATGCTTTCAATGCAATTCCAGTCTACCTCCTGAAATCGGTTTCCTGCAATTCTGCCCCGCTTTCAAGTCCTCTTGGCAGCCTTACTTCAGTCTATTTTCGGACGATAGCTGTCATTTATAAATCTGCAGGTGTGTGAATTACAGTGCCCCTGAGCTCTTTTCTTCGACTTGCTTTCTTGTGAGCTGGCCGCAACACCGCAGGATGGCTTCAGGCCCTAATCTGGTTCCGGCACGGCACGCTGAGCCTTTGGTTATTTCCTCTTCTTGGTGGGAAATGAGAGTTAAATTTGCCCGTCCAGACACCTCCAGCTAGTCTCTCATTGGTTCTCGCTATTCCTGTTCATCTTCCGCAGAAATTGCAAACTGGGCCAAACAGGAGGTTAAAGGCGCTGACTCTCCAAGTGGGGAGAGTGTTAGTAAAGCGTCTGGAATGTTGCACCCGAGTACCAGGGGAGGAAAACTGAGACATATTTGAACACGTCTCCCGTTCACATGGTTGATCATACTTGGGTTCCACATGCATGTTTTAGCTGAAGGAAGAATACCTTAAACCTGGAGAGTTAAGACCCGTGTAATGGGTACCATGCAATATGACTTCAAAGGGTCTTCATTTGCTCACCGAACCTCTCCAATCCTATCACTGCTGCGTTTATGCCCCTGTACACATGCTTGATTCTCTTTCGGAGACATAGCAATCCATAGGTTTTAAGATACTTACTAGTCAGGTACATTCTTAGGCGTTTAATATGCGGTGTTGAGTCCATTTCGTTGAGCAAGGAGTAGCTCTTGTCTATTCCATATTTGGCTTAAGGAACTTTATCTGTGCTCATTTCAATCTCTGGTTTTATGCAGCACCCCAACTCACCTTTACCCTTAAGCAAGCATAAGTTGGTTTTCTAAATTTGAGACCCTGTTCTGTTTTGTAATTCAGTTCCTGTGTAGCCAAGTTTACATTCCGTGTATTACTGATATCTTATGATGTTTCTTTTTCTGTGTGACTTACTTCAGTTAGAATCATCATACCTGAATCCACTCATTGTGCTGCTAAGGGCCTGATGACACAGATTTCATTGCTGAGTGATATTGCTTTGTAAGTAAATACCACAACTTCTTTATCCATTTTTCACTTTCTGCGATGTTGAACTTGTACTGTAAATGAGGTTCTTGTAAACAGAGGCGTCCCAAACTTTGGGGTGGCTGTGTCTTTTTGATTTTAATTTCCCTAAGCTATAGGACCATAAGTGGAAGTGCCCTAGGTTCTGTTGCTTTGTTTTTTAGATGTTTCAGGAAACACCATACACTTCTCCCGAGTGTCTGTTGGCAATTTACATCCCGCCCATCAGCATAACAAGGCTCCCAGTTCTCCATGGCCTGTCCTGCCTTTCTGGATTTTACACTTTTTTCAGATGGCCCTTTTGACTGGGGGGAAGTGAGACTTCATTGTAGTGCAGATTTCCTTTGCAAGCTTGCTTGGTTGGCCAAAAAGGGCGTATGCGTTTTTTCCTGAATATATTCAGGAAAAAACGCATACGCCCTTTTTGGCCAAGTGCATCATTGTGGACGTTCTGCCTCTTTTCCTATGCTTTCAATGCAATTCCAGTCTACTTCCTGAAATCGGTTTCCTGCAATTCTGCCCCGCTTTCAAGTCCTCTTGGCAGCCTTACTTCAGTCTATTTTTGGACGATAGCTGTCATTTATAACTCTGCAGGTTTGTGAATTACAGTGCCCCTGAGCTCCTTTCTTCAACTCGCTTTCTTGTGACCTGGCATCAACACCGCAGGATGGCTTCAGGCCCTAATCTGTTTCCGGCCCGGCATGCTGAGCCTTTGGTTAATTCCTCTTCCTGGTGGGAAATGAGAGTTAAATTTGCCCGTCCAGACACCTCCAGCTAGCCTCTCATTGGTTCTCGCTATTCCTGTTCATCTTCCGCAGAAATTGCAAACTGGGCCAAACAGGAGGTTAAAGGGACTGACTCTCCAAGTGGGGAGAGTGTTAGTAAAGCGTCTGGAATGTTGCACCCGAGTACCAGGGGAGGAAAACTGAGACATATTTGAACACGTCTCCCGATCACATGGTTGATCATACTCTAGGTTCCACATGCATGTTTTAGCTGAAGGAAGAATACCTTAAACCTGGGTAGTTGAAACCCGTGGAATGGGTACCATGCAATATGACTTCAAAGGGTCTTCATTTGCTCACCGAACCTCTCCAATCCTATCACTGCTGCGTTTATGCCCCTGTACACATGCTTGATTCTCTTTCGGAGACATAGCAATCCATAGGTTTTAAGATACTTATAAGTCAGGTACATTCTTAGGCGTTTAATATGCGGTGTTGAGTCCATTTCGTTGAGCAAGGAGTAGCTCTTGTCTATTCCATATTTGGCTTAAGGAACTTTATCTGTGCTCATTTCAATCTCTGGTTTTATGCAGCACCCCAACTCACCTTTACCCTTAAGCAAGCATAAGTTGGTTTTCTAAATTTGAGACCCTGTTCTGTTCTGTAATTCAGTTCCTGTGTAGCCAAGTTTCCATTCCGTGTATTACTGATATCTTATGATGTTTCTTTTTCTGTGTGACTTATTTTAGTTAGAATCATCATACCTGAATCCACTCATTGTGCTGCTAAGGGCCTGATGACATAGATTTCATTGCTGAGTGATACTGCATTGTACGTAAGTACCACAAGTTCTTTATCCATTTTTCACTTTCTGCGATGTTGAACTTGTACTGTAAACGAGGTTCTTGTAAACAGAGCCGTTCCAAACTTTGGGGTGGCTGTGTCTTTTTGATTTTAATTTCCCTAAGCTATAGGACCATAACTGGAAGTGCCCTAGGCTCTGTTGCTTTGTTTTTTAGATGTTTCAGGAAACACCATACACTTCTCCCAAGTGTCTGTTGGCAATTTACATCCCGCCCATCAGCATAACAAGGCTCCCAGTTCTCAATGGCCTGTTGCCTTTCTGGATTTTACACTTTTTTCAGATGGCCCTTTTGACCGGGGGGAAGTGAGACTTCATTGTAGTGCAGATTTCCTTTGCAAGCTTGCTTGGTTGGCCAAAAAGGGCGTATGCGTTTTTTCCTGAATATATTCAGGAAAAAACGCATACGCCCTTTTTGGCCAAGTGCATCATTGTGGACGTTCTGCCTCTTTTCCTATGCTTTCAATGCAATTCCAGTCTACCTCCTGAAATCGGTTTCCTGCAATTCTGCCCCGCTTTCAAGTCCTCTTGGCAGCCTTACTTCAGTCTATGTTTGGACGATAGCTGTCATTTATAACTCTGCAGGTTTGTGAATTACAGTGCCCCTGAGCTCCTTTCTTCAACTCGCTTTCTTGTGACCTGGCCGCAACACCGCAGGATGGCTTCAGGCCCTAATCTGGTTCCGGCCCGGCATGCTGAGCCTTTGGTTAATTCCTCTTCCTGGTGGGAAATGAGAGTTTAATTTGCCCGTTCAGACACCTCCAGCTAGTCTCTCATTGGTTCTCGCTATTCCTGTTCATCTTCCGCAGAAATTGCAAACTGGGCCAAACAGGAGGTTAAAGGGACTGACTCTCCAAGTGGGGAGAGTGTTAGTAAAGCGTCTGGAATGTTGCACCCGAGTACCAGGGGAGGAAAACTGAGACATATTTGAACACGTCTCCCATTCAGATGGTTGATCATACTTAGGTTCCACATGCATGTTTTAGCTAAAGGAAGAATACCTTAAACCTGGAGAGTTAAGACCCGTGTAATGGGTACCATGCAATATGACTTCAAAGGGTCTTCATTTGCTCACCGAACCTCTCCAATCCTATCACTGCTGCGTTTATGCCCCTGTACACATGCTTGATTCTCTTTCGGAGACATAGCAATCCATAGGTTTTAAGATACTTACTAGTCAGGTACGTTCTTAGGCGTTTAATATGCGGTGTTGAGTCCATTTCGTTGAGCAAGGAGTAGCTCTTGTCTATTCCATATTTGACTTAAGGAACTTTATCTGTGCTCATTTCAATCTCTGGTTTTATGCAGCACCCCAACTCACCTTTACACTTAAGCAAGCATAAGTTGGTTTTCTAAATTTGAGACCCTGTTCTGTTCTGTAATTCAGTTCCTGTGTAGCCAAGTTTTCATTCCGTGTATTACTGATATCTTATGATGTTTCTTTTTCTGTGTGACTTACTTCAGTTAGAATCATCATACCTGAATCCACTCATTGTGCTGCTAAGGGCCTGATGACACAGATTTCATTGCTGAGTGATATTGCTTTGTAAGTAAATACCACAACATCTTTATCCATTTTTCACTTTCTGCGATGTTGAACTTGTACTGTAAACGAGGTTCTTGTAAACAGAGCCGTTCCAAACTTTGGGGTGGCTGTGTCTTTTTGATTTTAATTTCCCTAAGCTATAGGACCATAAGTGGAAGTGCCCTAGGTTTTGTTGCTTTGTTTTTTAGATGTTTCAGGAAACACCATACACTTCTCCCGAGTGGTTGTTGGCAATTTACATCCCGCCCATCAGCATAAGAAGGCTCCCAGTTCTCCATGTCCTGTCCTGCCTTTCTGGATTTTACACTTTTTTCAGATGGCCCTTTTGACCGGGGGGAAGTGAGACTTCATTGTAGTGCAGATTTCCTTTGCAAGCTTGCTTGGTTGGCCAAAAAGGGCGTATGCGTTTTTTCCTGAATATATTCAGGAAAAAACGCATACGCCCTTTTTGGCCACGTGCATCATTGTGGACGTTCTGCCTCTTTTCCTATGCTTGCAATGCAATTCCAGTCTACCTCCTGAAATCGGTTTCCTGCAATTCTGCCCCGCTTTCAAGTCCTCTTGGCAGCCTTACTTCAGTCTATTTTTGGACGATAGCTGTCATTTATAACTCTGCAGGTTTGTGAATTACAGTGCCCCTGAGCTCCTTTGTTCAACTTGGTTTCTTGTGAGCTGGCCGCAACACCGCAGGATGGCTTCAGGCCCTAATCTGGTTCCGGCACGGCACGCTGAGCCTTTGGTTATTTTCTCTTCCTGGTGGGAAATGAGAGTTAAATTTGCCCGTCCAGACACCTCCAGCTAGTCTCTCATTGGTTCTCGCTATTCCTGTTCATCTTCCGCAGAAATTGCAAACTGGGCCAAACAGGAGGTTAAAGGCGCTGACTCTCCAAGTGGGGAGAGTGTTAGTAAAGCGTCTGGAATGTTGCACCCGAGTACCAGGGGAGGAAAACTGAGACATATTTGAACACGTCTCCCGTTCAGATGGTTGATCATACTTGGGTTCCACATGCATGTTTTAGCTGAAGGAAGAATACCTTAAACCTGGAGAGTTAAGACCCGTGTAATGGGTACCATGCAATATGACTTCAAAGGGTCTTCATTTGCTCACCGAACCTCTCCAATCCTATCACTGCTGCGTTTATGCCCCTGTACACATGCTTGATTCTCTTTCGGAGACATAGCAATCCATAGGTTTTAAGATACTTACTAGACAGGTACATTCTTAGGCGTTTAATATGCGGTGTTGAGTCCATTTCGTTGAGCAAGGAGTAGCTCTTGTCTATTCCATATTTGACTTAAGGAACTTTATCTGTGCTCATTTCAATCTCTGGTTTTATGCAGCACCCCAACTCACCTTTACACTTAAGCAAGCATAAGTTGGTTTTCTAAATTTGAGACCCTGTTCTGTTCTGTAATTCAGTTCCTGTGTAGCCAAGTTTACATTCCGTGTATTACTGATATCTTATGATGTTTCTTTTTCTGTGTGACTTACTTCAGTTAGAATCATCATACCTGAATCCACTCATTGTGCTGCTAAGGGCCTGATGACACAGATTTCATTGCTGAGTGATATTGCTTTGTAAGTAAATACCACAACTTCTTTATCCATTTTTCACTTTCTGCGATGTTGAACTTGTACTGTAAACGAGGTTCTTGTAAACAGAGCCGTTCCAAACTTTGGGGTGGCTGTGTCTTTTTGATTTTAATTTCCCTAAGCTATAGGACCATAAGTGGAAGTGCCCTAGGTTCTGTTGCTTTGTTTTTTAGATGTTTCAGGAAACACCATACACTTCTCCCGAGTGGTTGTTGGCAATTTACATCCTGCCCTTCAGCATAACAAGGCTCCCAGTTCTCCATGGCCTGTCCTGCCTTTCTGGATTTTACACTTTTTTCAGATGGCCCTTTTGACCGGGGGGAAGTGAGACTTCATTGTAGTGCAGATTTCCTTTGCAAGCTTGCTTGGTTGGCCAAAAAGGGCGTATGCGTTTTTTCCTGAATATATTCAGGAAAAAACGCATACGCCCTTTTTGGCCAAGTGCATCATTGTGGACGTTCTGCCTCTTTTCCTATGCTTGCAATGCAATTCCAGTCTACCTCCTGAAATCGGTTTCCTGCAATTCTGCCCCGCTTTCAAGTCCTCTTGGCAGCCTTACTTCAGTCTATTTTTGGACGATAGCTGTCATTTATAACTCTGCAGGTTTGTGAATTACAGTGCCCCTGAGCTCCTTTCTTCAACTCGCTTTCTTGTGAGCTGGCCGCAACACCGCAGGATGGCTTCAGGCCCTAATCTGGTTCCGGTACGGCACGCTGAGCCTTTGGTTATTTCCTCTTCCTGGTGGGAAATGAGAGTTAAATTTGCCCGTCCAGACACCTCCAGCTAGCCTCTCATTGGTTCTCGCTATTCCTGTTCATCTTCCGCAGGAATTGCAAACTGTGCCAAACAGGAGGTTAAAGGCGCTGACTCTCCAAGTGGGGAGAGTGTTAGTAAAGCGTCTGGAATGTTGCACCCGAGTACCAGGGGAGGAAAACTGAGACATATTTGAACATGTCTCCCGTTCACATGGTTGATCATACTTGGGTTCCACATGCATGTTTTAGCTGAAGGAAGAATACCTTAAACCTGGAGAGTTAAGACCCGTGTAATGGGTACCATGCAATATGACTTCAAAGGGTCTTCATTTGCTCACCGAACCTCTCCAATCCTATCACTGCTGCGTTTATGCCCCTGTACACATGCTTGATTCTCTTTCGGAGACATAGCAATCCATAGGTTTTAAGATACTTACTAGTCAGGTACATTCTTAGGCGTTTAATATGCGGTGTTGAGTCCATTTCGTTGAGCAAGGAGTAGCTCTTGTCTATTCCATATTTGGCTTAAGGAACTTTATCTGTGCTCATTTCAATCTCTGGTTTTATGCAGCACCCCAACTCACCTTTACCCTTAAGCAAGCATAAGTTGGTTTTCTAAATTTGAGACCCTGTTCTGTTTTGGAATGCAGTTCCTGTGTAGCCAAGTTTACATTCCGTGTATTACTGATATCTTATGATGTTTCTTTTTCTGTGTGACTTACTTCAGTTAGAATCATCATACCTGAATCCACTCATTGTGCTGCTAAGGGCCTGATGACACAGATTTCATTGCTGAGTGATATTGCTTTGTAAGTAAATACCACAACTTCTTTATCCATTTTTCACTTTCTGCGATGTTGAACTTGTACTGTAAATGAGGTTCTTGTAAACAGAGGCGTCCCAAACTTTGGGGTGGCTGTGTCTTTTTGATTTTAATTTCCCTAAGCTATAGGACCATAAGTGGAAGTGCCCTAGGTTCTGTTGCTTTGTTTTTTAGATGTTTCAGGAAACACCATACACTTCTCCCGAGTGTCTGTTGGCAATTTACATCCCGCCCATCAGCATAACAAGGCTCCCAGTTCTCCATGGCCTGTCCTGCCTTTCTGGATTTTACACTTTTTTCAGATGGCCCTTTTGACTGGGGGGAAGTGAGACTTCATTGTAGTGCAGATTTCCTTTGCAAGCTTGCTTGGTTGGCCAAAAAGGGCGTATGCGTTTTTTCCTGAATATATTCAGGAAAAAACGCATACGCCCTTTTTGGCCAAGTGCATCATTGTGGACGTTCTGCCTCTTTTCCTATGCTTTCAATGCAATTCCAGTCTACCTCCTGAAATCGGTTTCCTGCAATTCTGCCCCGCTTTCAAGTCCTCTTGGCAGCCTTACTTCAGTCTATTTTTGGACGATAGCTGTCATTTATAACTCTGCAGGTTTGTGAATTACAGTGCCCCTGAGCTCCTTTCTTCAACTCGCTTTCTTGTGACCTGGCATCAACACCGCAGGATGGCTTCAGGCCCTAATCTGTTTCCGGCCCGGCATGCTGAGCCTTTGGTTAATTCCTCTTCCTGGTGGGAAATGAGAGTTAAATTTGCCCGTCCAGACACCTCCAGCTAGCCTCTCATTGGTTCTCGCTATTCCTGTTCATCTTCCGCAGAAATTGCAAACTGGGCCAAACAGGAGGTTAAAGGGACTGACTCTCCAAGTGGGGAGAGTGTTAGTAAAGCGTCTGGAATGTTGCACCCGAGTACCAGGGGAGGAAAACTGAGACATATTTGAACACGTCTCCCGATCACATGGTTGATCATACTCTAGGTTCCACATGCATGTTTTAGCTGAAGGAAGAATACCTTAAACCTGGGTAGTTGAAACCCGTGGAATGGGTACCATGCAATATGACTTCAAAGGGTCTTCATTTGCTCACCGAACCTCTCCAATCCTATCACTGCTGCGTTTATGCCCCTGTACACATGCTTGATTCTCTTTCGGAGACATAGCAATCCATAGGTTTTAAGATACTTACTAGTCAGGTACATTCTTAGGCGTTTAATATGCGGTGTTGAGTCCATTTCGTTGAGCAAGGAGTAGCTCTTGTCTATTCCATATTTGGCTTAAGGAACTTTATCTGTGCTCATTTCAATCTCTGGTTTTATGCAGCACCCCAACTCACCTTTACCCTTAAGCAAGCATAAGTTGGTTTTCTAAATTTGAGACCCTGTTCTGTTTTGTAATTCAGTTCCTGTGTAGCCAAGTTTACATTCCGTGTATTACTGATATCTTATGATGTTTCTTTTTCTGTGTGACTTACTTCAGTTAGAATCATCATACCTGAATCCACTCATTGTGCTGCTAAGGGCCTGATGACACAGATTTCATTGCTGAGTGATATTGCTTTGTAAGTAAATACCACAACTTCTTTATCCATTTTTCACTTTCTGCGATGTTGAACTTGTACTGTAAATGAGGTTCTTGTAAACAGAGGCGTCCCAAACTTTGGGGTGGCTGTGTCTTTTTGATTTTAATTTCCCTAAGCTATAGGACCATAAGTGGAAGTGCCCTAGGTTCTGTTGCTTTGTTTTTTAGATGTTTCAGGAAACACCATACACTTCTCCCGAGTGTCTGTTGGCAATTTACATCCCGCCCATCAGCATAACAAGGCTCCCAGTTCTCCATGGCCTGTCCTGCCTTTCTGGATTTTACACTTTTTTCAGATGGCCCTTTTGACTGGGGGGAAGTGAGACTTCATTGTAGTGCAGATTTCCTTTGCAAGCTTGCTTGGTTGGCCAAAAAGGGCGTATGCGTTTTTTCCTGAATATATTCAGGAAAAAACGCATACGCCCTTTTTGGCCAAGTGCATCATTGTGGACGTTCTGCCTCTTTTCCTATGCTTTCAATGCAATTCCAGTCTACCTCCTGAAATCGGTTTCCTGCAATTCTGCCCCGCTTTCAAGTCCTCTTGGCAGCCTTACTTCAGTCTATTTTTGGACGATAGCTGTCATTTATAACTCTGCAGGTTTGTGAATTACAGTGCCCCTGAGCTCCTTTCTTCAACTCGCTTTCTTGTGACCTGGCATCAACACCGCAGGATGGCTTCAGGCCCTAATCTGTTTCCGGCCCGGCATGCTGAGCCTTTGGTTAATTCCTCTTCCTGGTGGGAAATGAGAGTTAAATTTGCCCGTCCAGACACCTCCAGCTAGCCTCTCATTGGTTCTCGCTATTCCTGTTCATCTTCCGCAGAAATTGCAAACTGGGCCAAACAGGAGGTTAAAGGGACTGACTCTCCAAGTGGGGAGAGTGTTAGTAAAGCGTCTGGAATGTTGCACCCGAGTACCAGGGGAGGAAAACTGAGACATATTTGAACACGTCTCCCGATCACATGGTTGATCATACTCTAGGTTCCACATGCATGTTTTAGCTGAAGGAAGAATACCTTAAACCTGGGTAGTTGAAACCCGTGGAATGGGTACCATGCAATATGACTTCAAAGGGTCTTCATTTGCTCACCGAACCTCTCCAATCCTATCACTGCTGCGTTTATGCCCCTGTACACATGCTTGATTCTGTTTCGGAGACATAGCAATCCATAGGTTTTAAGATACTTATAAGTCAGGTACATTCTTAGGCGTTTAATATGCGGTGTTGAGTCCATTTCGTTGAGCAAGGAGTAGCTCTTGTCTATTCCATATTTGGCTTAAGGAACTTTATCTGTGCTCATTTCAATCTCTGGTTTTATGCAGCACCCCAACTCACCTTTACCCTTAAGCAAGCATAAGTTGGTTTTCTAAATTTGAGACCCTGTTCTGTTCTGTAATTCAGTTCCTGTGTAGCCAAGTTTACATTCCGTGTATTAGTGATATCTTATGATGTTTCTTTTTCTGTGTGACTTATTTCAGTTAGAATCATCGTACCTGAATCCACTCATTATGCTGCTACGGGCCTGATGACATAGATTTCATTGCTGAGTGATACTGCATTGTACGTAAGTACCACAAGTTCTTTATCCATTTTTCACTTTCTGCGATGTTGAACTTCTACTGTAAACGAGGTTCTTGTAAACAGAGCCGTTCGAAACTTTGGGGTGGCTGTGTCTTTTTGATTTTAAATTCCCTAAGCTATAGGACCATAAGTGGAAGTGCCCTAGGCTCTGTTGCTTTGTTTTTTAGATGTTTCAGGAAACACCATACACTTCTCCCGAGTGTTTGTTGGCAATTTACATCCCGCCCTTCAGCATAACAAGGCTCCCAGTTCTCCATGGCCTGTCCTGCCTTTCTGGATTTTACACTTTTTTCAGATGGCCCTTTTGACCGGGGGGAAGTGAGACTTCATTGTAGTGCAGATTTCCTTTGCAAGCTTGCTTGGTTGGCCAAAAAGGGCGTATGCGTTTTTTCCTGAATATATTCAGGAAAAAACGCATACGCCCTATTTGGCCAAGTGCATCATTGTGGACGTTCTGCCTCTTTTCCTATGCTTTCAATGCAATTCCAGTCTACCTCCTGAAATCGGTTTCCTGCAATTCTGCCCCGCTTTCAAGTCCTCTTGGCAGCCTTACTTCAGTATATTTTTGGACGATAGCTGTCATTTATAACTCTGCAGGTTTGTGAATTACAGTGCCCCTGAGCTCCTTTCTTCAACTCGCTTTCTTGTGACCTGGCCGCAACACCGCAGGATGGCTTCAGGCCCTAATCTGCTTCCGGCCCGGCACGCTGAGCCTTTGGTTAATTCCTCTTCCTGGTGGGAAATGAGAGTTAAATTTGCCCGTCCAGACACCTCCAGCTAGTCTCTCATTGGTTCTCGCTATTCCTGTTCATCTTCCACAGAAATTGCAAACTGGGCCAAACAGGAGGTTAAAGGGACTGACTCTCCAAGTGGGGAGAGTGTTAGTAAAGCGTCTGGAATGTTGCACCCGAGTACCAGGGTACAAAAACTGAGACATATTTGAACACGTCTCCCGATCACATGGTTGATCATACTCTAGGTTCCACATGCATGTTTTAGCTGAAGGAAGAATACCTTAAACCTGGGTAGTTGAAACCCGTGGAATGGGTACCATGCAATATGACTTCAAAGGGTCTTCATTTGCTCACCGAACCTCTCCAATCCTATCACTGCTGCGTTTATGCCCCTGTACACATGCTTGATTCTCTTTCGGAGACATAGCAATCCATAGGTTTTAAGATACTTGCTAGTCAGGTACATTCTTAGGCGTTTAATATGCGCTGTTGAGTCCATTTCGTTGAGCAAGGAGTAGCTCTTGTCTATTCCATATTTGGCTTAAGGAACTTTATCTGTGCTCATTTCAATCTCTGGTTTTATGCAGCACCCCAACTCACCTTTCCCCTTAAGCAAGCATAAGTTGGTTTTCTAAATTTGAGACCCTGTTCTGTTCTGTAATTCAGTTCCTGTGTAGCCAAGTTTCCATTCCGTGTATTACTGATATCTTATGATGTTTCTTTTTCTGTGTGACTTATTTCAGTTAGAATCATCATACCTGAATCCACTCATTGTGCTGCTAAGGGCCTGATGACATAGATTTCATTGCTGAGTGATATTGCTTTGTAAGTGAATACCACAACTTCTTTATCCATTTTTCACTTTCTGCGATGTTGAACTTGTACTTTAAACGAGGTTCTTGTAAACAGAGCCGTTCCGAACTTTGGGGTGGCTGTGTCTTTTTGATTTTAATTTCCCTAAGCTATAGGACCATAAGTGGAAGTGCCCTAGGCTCTGTTGCTTTGTTTTTTAGATGTTTCAGGAAACACCATACACTTCTCCCGAGTGGTTGTTGGCAATTTACATCCCGCCCATCAGCATAACAAGGCTCCCAGTTCTCCATGGCCTGTCCTGCCTTTCTGGATTTTACACTTTTTTCAGATGGCCCTTTTGACCGGGGGGAAGTGAGACTTCATTGTAGTGCAGATTTCCTTTGCAAGCTTGCTTGGTTGGCCAAAAAGGGCGTATGCGGTTTTTCCTGAATATATTCAGGAAAAAACGCATACGCCCTTTTTGGCCAAGTGCATCATTGTGGACGTTCTGCCTCTTTTCCTATGCTTTCAATGCAATTCCAGTCTACCTCCTGAAATCGGTTTCCTGCAATTCTGCCCCGCTTTCAAGTCCTCTTGGCAGCCTTACTTCAGTCTATTTTTGGACGATAGCTGTCATTTATAACTCTGCAGGTTTGTGAATTACAGTGCCCCTGAGCTCCTTTCTTCAACTCGCTTTCTTTTGAGCTGGCCGCAACACCGCAGGATGGCTTCAGGCCCTAATCTGGTTCCGGCACGGCACGCTGAGCCTTTGTTTAATTCCTCTTCCTGGTGGGAAATGAGAGTTAAATTTGCCCGTCCAGACACCTCCAGCTAGCCTCTCATTGGTTCTCGCTATTCCTGTTCATCTTCCGCAGAAATTGCAAACTGGGCCAAACAGGAGGATAAAGGCGCTGACTTTCCAAGTGGGGAGAGTGTTAGTAAAGCGTCTGGAATGTTGCACCCGAGTACCAGGGGAGGAAAACTGAGACATATTTGAACACGTCTCCCGATCACATGGTTGATCATACTTGGGTTCCACATGCATGTTTTAGCTGAAGGAAGAATACCTAAAACCTGGGTAGTTGAAACCCGTGGAATGGGTACCATGCAATATGACTTCAAAGGGTCTTCATTTGCTCACCGAACCTCTCCAATCCTATCACTGCTGCGTTTATGCCCCTGTACACATGCTTGATTCTGTTTCGGAGACATAGCAATCCATAGGTTTTAAGATACTTACTAGTCAGGTACATTCTAAGGCGTTTAATATGCGGTGTTGAGTCCATTTCGTTGAGCAAGGAGTAGCTCTTGTCTATTCCATATTTGGCTTAAGGAACTTTATCTGTGCTCATTTCAATCTCTGGTTTTATGCAGCACCCCAACTCACCTTTACCCTTAAGCAAGCATGAGTTGGTTTTCTAAATTTGAGACCCTGTTCTGTTCTGTAATTCAGTTCCTGTGTAGCCAAGTTTACATTCCGTGTATTACTGATATCTTATGATGTTTCTTTTTCTGTGTGACTTATTTCAGTTAGAATCATCATACCTGAATCCACTCATTGGGCTGCTAAGGGCCTGATGACATAGATTTCATTGCTGAGTGATATTGCTTTGTAAGTGAATACCACAACTTCTTTATCCATTTTTCACTTTCTGCGATGTTGAACTTGTACTTTAAACGAGGTTCTTGTAAACAGAGCCGTTCCAAACTTTGGGGTGGCTGTGTCTTTTTGATTTTAATTTCCCTAAGCTATAGGACCATAAGTGGAAGTGCCCTAGGCTCTGTTGCTTTGTTTTTTAGATGTTTCAGGAAACACCATACACTTCTCCCGAGTGGTTGTTGGCAATTTACATCCCGCCCATCAGCATAACAAGGCTCCCAGTTCTCCATGGCCTGTCCTGCCTTTCTGGATTTTACACTTTTTTCAGATGGCCCTTTTGACCGGGGGGAAGTGAGACTTCATTGTAGTGCAGATTTCCTTTGCAAGCTTGCTTGGTTGGCCAAAAAGGGCGTATGCGTTTTTTCCTGAATATATTCAGGAAAAAACGCATACGCCCTTTTTGGCCAAGTGCATCATTGTGGACGTTCTGCCTCTTTTCCTATGCTTTCAATGCAATTCCAGTCTACCTCCTGAAATCGGTTTCCTGCAATTCTGCCCCGCTTTCAAGTCCTCTTGGCAGCCTTACTTCAGTCTATTTTTGGACGATAGCTGTCATTTATAACTCTGCAGGTTTGTGAATTACAGTGCCCCTGAGCTCCTTTCTTCAACTCGCTTTCTTGTGACCTGGCCGCAACACCGCAGGATGTCTTCAGGCCCTAATCTGGTTCCGGCACGGCAAGCTGAGCCTTTGGTTATTTCCTCTTCCTGGTGGGAAATGAGAGTTAAATTTGCCCGTCCAGACACCTCCAGCTAGTCTCTCATTGGTTCTCGCTATTCCTGTTCATCTTCCGCAGAAATTGCAAACTGGGCCAAACAGGAGGTTAAAGGCGATGACTTTCCAAGTTGGGAGAGTGTTAGTAAAGCGCCTGGAATGTTGCACCAGAGTACCAGGGGAGGAAAACTGAGACATATTTGAACACGTCTCCCGTTCACATGGTTGATCATACTTGGGTTCCACATGCATGTTTTAGCTGAAGGAAGAATACCTTAAACCTGTGTATTTGAAACCTGTGGAATGGGTACCATGCAATATGACTTCAAAGGGTCTTCATTTGCTCACCGAACCTCTCCAATCCTATCACTGCTGCGTTTATGCCCCTGTACACATGCTTGATTCTCTTTCGGAGACATAGCAATCCATAGGTTTTAAGATACTTACTAGTCAGGTACATTCTTAGGTGTTTAATATGGGGTGTTGAGTCCATTTCGTTGAGCAAGGAGTAGCTCTTGTCTATTCCATATTTGGCTTAAGGAACTTTATCTGTGCTCATTTCAATCTCTGGTTTTATGCAGCACCCCAACTCACCTTTCCCCTTAAGCAAGCATAAGTTGGTTTTCTAAATTTGAGACCCTGTTCTGTTCTGTAATTCAGTTCCTGTGTAGCCAAGTTTACATTCCGTGTATTACTGATATCTTATGATGTTTCTTTTTCTGTGTGACTTATTTCAGTTAGAATCATCATACCTGAATCCACTCATTGTGCTGCTAAGGGCCTGATGACACAGATTTCATTGCTGAGTGATATTGCTTTGTAAGTAAATACCACAACTTCTTTATCCATTTTTCAATTTCTGCGATGTTGAACTTGTACTGTAAACGAGGTTCTGGTAAACAGAGCCGTTCCAAACTTTGGGGTGGCTGTGTCTTTTTGATTTTAAATTCCCTAAGCTATAGGACCATAAGTGGAAGTGCCCTAGGCTCTGTTGCTTTGTTTTTTAGATGTTTCAGGAAACACCATACACTTCTCCCCAGTGGTTGTTGGCAATTTACATCCCGCCCATCAGCATAACAAGGCTCCCAGTTCTCCATGGCCTGTCCTGCCTTTCTGGATTTTACACTTTTTTCAGATGGCCCTTTTGACCGGGGGGAAGTGAGACTTCATTGTAGTGCAGATTTCCTTTGCAAGCTTGCTTGGTTGGCCAAAAAGGGCGTATGCGTTTTTTCCTGAATATATTCAGGAAAAAACGCATACGCCCTTTTTGGCCAAGTGCATCATTGTGGACGTTCTGCCTCTTTTCCTATGCTTTCAATGCAATTCCAGTCTACCTCCTGAAATCGGTTTCCTGCAATTCTGCCCCGCTTTCAAGTCCTCTTGGCAGCCTTACTTCAGTCTATTTTTGGACGATAGCTGTCATTTATAACTCTGCAGGTTTGTGAATTACAGTGCCCCTGAGCTCCTTTCTTCAACTCGCTTTCTTGTGACCTGGCCGCAACACCGCAGGATGTCTTCAGGCCCTAATCTGGTTCTGGCACGGCACGCTGAGCCTTTGGTTAATTCCTCTTCCTGGTGGGAAATGAGAGTTAAATTTGCCCATCAAGACAACTCCAGCTAGTCTCTCATTGGTTCTCGCTATTCCTGTTCATCTTCCACAGAAATTGCAAACTGGGCCAAACAGGAGGTTAAAGGGACTGACTCTCCAAGTGGGGAGAGTGTTAGTAAAGCGTCTGGAATGTTGCACCCGAGTACCAGGGTACGAAAACTGAGACATATTTGAACACGTCTCCCGATGACATGGTTGATCATACTCTAGGTTCCACATGCATGTTTTAGCTGAAGGAAGAATACCTTAAACCTGGGTAGTTGAAACCCGTGGAATGGGTACCATGCAATATGACTTCAAAGGGTCTTCATTTGCTCACCGAACCTCTCCAATCCTATCACTGCTGCGTTTATGCCCCTGTACACATGCTTGATTCTCTTTCGGAGACATAGCAATCCATAGGTTTTAAGATACTTACTAGTCAGGTACATTCTTAGGCATTTAATATGCGGTGTTGAGTCCATTTCGTTGAGCAAGGAGTAGCTCTTGTCTATTCCATATTTGGCTTAGGGAACTTTATCTGTGCTCATTTCAATCTCTGGTTTTATGCAGCACCCCAACTCACCTTTACCCTTAAGCAAGCATAAGTTGGTTTTCTAAATTTGAGACCCTGTTCTGTTCTGTAATTCAGTTCCTGTGTAGCCAAGTTTACATTCCGTGTATTAGTGATATCTTATGATGTTTCTTTTTCTGTGTGACTTATTTCAGTTAGAATCATCGTACCTGAATCCACTCATTATGCTGCTACGGGCCTGATGACATAGATTTCATTGCTGAGTGATACTGCATTGTACGTAAGTACCACAAGTTCTTTATCCATTTTTCACTTTCTGCGATGTTGAACTTGTACTGTAAACGAGGTTCTTGTAAACAGAGCCGTTCGAAACTTTGGGGTGGCTGTGTCTTTTTGATTTTAAATTCCCTAAGCTATAGGACCATAAGTGGAAGTGCCCTAGGCTCTGTTGCTTTGTTTTTTAGATGTTTCAGGAAAAACCATACATTTCTCCCCAGTGTTTGTTGGCAATTTACATCCCGCCCTTCAGCATAACAAGGATCCCAGTTCTCCATGGCCTGTCCTGCCTTTCTGGATTTTACACTTTTTTCAGATGGCCCTTTTGACCGGGAGGAAGTGAGACTTCATTGTAGTGCAGATTTCCTTTGCAAGCTTGCTTGGTTGGCCAAAAAGGGCGTATGCGTTTTTTCCTGAATATATTCAGGAAAAAACGCATACGCCCTTTTTGGCCAAGTGCATCATTGTGGACGTTCTGCCTCTTTTCCTATGCTTTCAATGCAATTCCAGTCTACCTCCTGAAATCAGTTTCGTGCAATTCTGCCCCGCTTTCAAGTCCTCCTGGCAGCCTTACTTCAGTCTATTTTTGGACGATAGCTGTCATTTATAACTCTGCAGGTTTGTGAATTACAGTGCCCCTGAGCTCCTTTCTTCAACTCGCTTTCTTTTGAGCTGGCCGCAACACCGCAGGATGGCTTCAGGCCCTAATCTGGTTCCGGCACGGCACGCTGAGCCTTTGGTTATTTCCTCTTCCTGGTGGGAAATGAGAGTTAAATTTGCCCGTCCAGACACCTCCAGCTAGCCTCTCATTGGTTCTCGCTATTCCTGTTCATCTTCCGCAGAAATTGCAAACTGGGACAAACAGGAGGTTAAAGGCGCTGACTCTCCAAGTGGGGAGAGTGTTAGTAAAGCGTCTGGAATGTTGCACCCGAGTACCAGGGTACGAAAACTGAGACATATTTGAACACGTCTCCCGATCACATGGTTGATCATACTCTAGGTTCCACATGCATGTTTTAGCTGAAGGAAGAATACCTTAAACCTGGGTAGTTGAAACCCGTGGAATGGGTACCATGCAATATGACTTCAAAGGGTCTTCATTTGCTCACCGAACCTCTCCAATCCTATCACTGCTGCGTTTATGCCCCTGTACACATGCTTGATTCTCTTTCGGAGACATAGCAATCCATAGGTTTTAAGATACTTACTAGTCAGGTACATTCTTAGGCGTTTAATATGCGGTGTTGAGTCCACTTCGTTGAGCAAGGAGTAGCTCTTGTCTATTCCATATTTGGCTTAAGTAACTTTATCTGTGCTCATTTCAATCTCTGGTTTTATGCAGCACCCCAACTCACCTTTACCCTTAAGCAAGCATAAGTTGGTTTTCTAAATTTGAGACCCTGTTCTGTTCTGTAATTCAGTTCCTGTGTAGCCAAGTTTACATTCCGTGTATTAGTGATATCTTATGATGTTTCTTTTTCTGTGTGACTTATTTCAGTTAGAATCATCGTACCTGAATCCACTCATTATGCTGCTACGGGCCTGATGACATAGATTTCATTGCTGAGTGATACTGCATTGTACGTAAGTACCACAAGTTCTTTATCCATTTTTCACTTTCTGCGATGTTGAACTTGTACTGTAAACGAGGTTCTTGTAAACAGAGCCGTTCCAAACTTTGGGGTGGCTGTGTCTTTTTGAATTTAATTTCCCTAAGCTATAGGACCATAAGTGGAAGTGCCCTAGGCTCTGTTGCTTTGTTTTCTAGATGTTTCAGGAAACACCATACACTTCTCCCGAGTGGTTGTTGGCAATTTACATCCCGCCCATCAGCATAACAAGGCTCCCAGTTCTCCATGGCCTGTCCTGCCTTTCTGGATTTTACACTTTTTTCAGATGGCCCTTTTGACCGGGGGGAAGTGAGACTTCATTGTAGTGCAGATTTCCTTTGCAAGCTTGCTTGGTTGGCCAAAAAGGGCGTATGCGTTTTTTCCTGAATATATTCAGGAAAAAACGCATACGCCCTTTTTGGCCAAGTGCATCATTGTGGACGTTCTGCCTCTTTTCCTATGCTTTCAATGCAATTCCAGTCTACCTCCTGAAATCGGTTTCCTGCAATTCTGCCCCGCTTTCAAGTCCTCTTGGCAGCCTTACTTCAGTCTAGTTTTGGACGATAGCTGTCATTTATAACTCTGCAGGTTTGTGAATTACAGTGCCCCTGAGCTCCTTTCTTCAACTCGCTTTCTTGTGACCTGGCCGCAACACCGCAGGATGGCTTCAGGCCCTAATCTGGTTCCGGCACGGCATGCTGAGCCTTTGGTTATTTCCTCTTCCTGGTGGGAAATGAGAGTTAAATTTGCCCGTCCAGACACCTCCAGCTAGTCTCTCATTGGTTCTCGCTATTCCTGTTCATCTTCCGCAGAAATTGCAAACTGGGCCAAACAGGAGGATAAAGGCGCTGACTTTCCAAGTGGGGAGAGTGTTAGTAAAGCGTCTGGAATGTTGCACCCGAGTACCAGGGGAGGAAAACTGAGACATATTTGAACACGTCTCCCGTTCACATGGTTGATCATACTTGGGTTCCACATGCATGTTTTAGCTGAAGGAAGAATATCTTAAAACTGGAGAGTTGAGACCCGTGTAATGGGTACCATGCAATATGACTTCAAAGGGTCTTCATTTGCTCACCGAACCTCTCCAATCCTATCACTGCTGCGTTCATGCCCCTGTACACATGCTTGATTCTCTTTCGGAGACATAGCAATCCATAGGTTTTAAGATACTTACTAGTCAGGTACATTCTTAGGCGTTTAATATGCGGTGTTGAGTCCATTTCGTTGAGCAAGGAGTAGCTCTTGTCTATTCCATATTTGGCTTAAGTAACTTTATCTGTGCTCATTTCAATCTCTGGTTTTATGCAGCACCCCAACTCACCTTTCCCCTTAAGCAAGCATAAGTTGGTTTTCTAAATTTGAGACCCTGTTCTGTTCTGTAATTCAGTTCCTGTGTAGCCAAGTTTACATTCCGTGTATTACTGATATCTTATGATGTTTCTTTTTCTGTGTGACTTATTTCAGTTAGAATCATCATACCTGAATCCACTCATTGTTCTGCTAAGGGCCTGATGACATAGATTTCATTGCTGAGTGATATTGCTTTGTAAGTAAATACCACAACTTTTTTATCCATTTTTCACTTTCTGCGATGTTGAACTTGTACTGTAAACGAGGTTCTTGTAAACAGAGGCGTCCCAAACTTTGGGGTGGCTGTGTCTTTTTGATTTTAATTTCCCTAAGCTATAGGACCATAAGTGGCAGTGCCCTAGGCTCTGTTGCTTTGTTTTTTAGATGTTTCAGGAAACACCATACACTTCTCCCGAATGTCTGTTGGCAATTTACATCCCGCCCATCAGCATAACAAGGCTCCCAGTTCTCCATGGCCTGTCCTGCCTTTCTGGATTTTACACTTTTTTCAGATTGCCCTTTTGACCGGGGGGAAGTGAGACTTCATTGTAGTGCAGATTTCCTTTGCAAGCTTGCTTGGTTGGCCAAAAAGGGCGTATGCGTTTTTTCCTGAATATATTCAGGAAAAAACGCATACGCCCTTTTTGGCCAAGTGCATCATTGTGGACGTTCTGCCTCTTTTCCTATGCTTTCAATGCAATTCCAGTCTACCTCCTGAAATCGGTTTCCTGCAATTCTGCCCTGCTTTCAAGTCCTCTTGGCAGCCTTACTTCAGTCTATTTTTGGACGATAGCTGTCATTTATAACTCTGCAGGTTTGTGAATTACAGTGCCCCTGAGCTCCTTTCTTCAACTCGCTTTCTTTTGAGCTGGCCGCAACACCGCAGGATGGCTTCAGGCCCTAATCTGGTTCTGGCACGGCACGCTGAGCCTTTGGTTATTTCCTCTTCCTGGTGGGAAATGAGAGTTAAATTTGCCCGTCCAGACACCTCCAGCTAGCCTCTCATTGGTTCTCGCTATTCCTGTTCATCTTCCGCAGAAATTGCAAACTTGGACAAACAGGAGGTTAAAGGCGCTGACTTTCCAAGTGGGGAGAGTGTTAGTAAAGCGTCTGGAATGTTGCACCTGAGTACCAGGGGAGGAAAACTGAGACATATTTGAACACGTCTCCCGTTCACATGGTTGATCATACTTGGGTTCCACATGCATGTTTTAGCTGAAGGAAGAATACCTAAAACCTGGGTAGTTGAAACCCGTGGAATGGGTACCATGCAATATGACTTCAAAGGGTCTTCATTTGCTCACCGAACCTCTCCAATCCTATCACTGCTGCGTTTATGCCCCTGTACACATGCTTGATTCTGTTTCGGAGACATAGCAATCCATAGGTTTTAAGATACTTACTAGTCAGGTACATTCTTAGGCGTTTAATATGCGGTGTTGAGTCCATTTCGTTGAGCAAGGAGTAGCTCTTGTCTATTCCATATTTGGCTTAAGGAACTTTATCTGTGCTCATTTCAATCTCTGGTTTTATGCAGCACCCCAACTCACCTTTACCCTTAAGCAAGCATAAGTTGGTTTTCTAAATTTGAGACCCTGTTCTGTTCTGTAATTCAGTTCCTGTGTAGCCAAGTTTACATTCCGTGTATTAGTGATATCTTATGATGTTTCTTTTTCTGTGTGACTTATTTCAGTTAGAATCATCGTACCTGAATCCACTCATTATGCTGCTACGGGCCTGATGACATAGATTTCATTGCTGAGTGATACTGCATTGTACGTAAGTACCACAAGTTCTTTATCCATTTTTCACTTTCTGCGATGTTGAACTTCTACTGTAAACGAGGTTCTTGTAAACAGAGCCGTTCGAAACTTTGGGGTGGCTGTGTCTTTTTGATTTTAAATTCCCTAAGCTATAGGACCATAAGTGGAAGTGCCCTAGGCTCTGTTGCTTTGTTTTTTAGATGTTTCAGGAAACACCATACACTTCTCCCGAGTGTTTGTTGGCAATTTACATCCCGCCCTTCAGCATAACAAGGCTCCCAGTTCTCCATGGCCTGTCCTGCCTTTCTGGATTTTACACTTTTTTCAGATGGCCCTTTTGACCGGGGGGAAGTGAGACTTCATTGTAGTGCAGATTTCCTTTGCAAGCTTGCTTGGTTGGCCAAAAAGGGCGTATGCGTTTTTTCCTGAATATATTCAGGAAAAAACGCATACGCCCTATTTGGCCAAGTGCATCATTGTGGACGTTCTGCCTCTTTTCCTATGCTTTCAATGCAATTCCAGTCTACCTCCTGAAATCGGTTTCCTGCAATTCTGCCCCGCTTTCAAGTCCTCTTGGCAGCCTTACTTCAGTATATTTTTGGACGATAGCTGTCATTTATAACTCTGCAGGTTTGTGAATTACAGTGCCCCTGAGCTCCTTTCTTCAACTCGCTTTCTTGTGACCTGGCCGCAACACCGCAGGATGGCTTCAGGCCCTAATCTGCTTCCGGCCCGGCACGCTGAGCCTTTGGTTAATTCCTCTTCCTGGTGGGAAATGAGAGTTAAATTTGCCCGTCCAGACACCTCCAGCTAGTCTCTCATTGGTTCTCGCTATTCCTGTTCATCTTCCACAGAAATTGCAAACTGGGCCAAACAGGAGGTTAAAGGGACTGACTCTCCAAGTGGGGAGAGTGTTAGTAAAGCGTCTGGAATGTTGCACCCGAGTACCAGGGTACAAAAACTGAGACATATTTGAACACGTCTCCCGATCACATGGTTGATCATACTCTAGGTTCCACATGCATGTTTTAGCTGAAGGAAGAATACCTTAAACCTGGGTAGTTGAAACCCGTGGAATGGGTACCATGCAATATGACTTCAAAGGGTCTTCATTTGCTCACCGAACCTCTCCAATCCTATCACTGCTGCGTTTATGCCCCTGTACACATGCTTGATTCTCTTTCGGAGACATAGCAATCCATAGGTTTTAAGATACTTGCTAGTCAGGTACATTCTTAGGCGTTTAATATGCGCTGTTGAGTCCATTTCGTTGAGCAAGGAGTAGCTCTTGTCTATTCCATATTTGGCTTAAGGAACTTTATCTGTGCTCATTTCAATCTCTGGTTTTATGCAGCACCCCAACTCACCTTTCCCCTTAAGCAAGCATAAGTTGGTTTTCTAAATTTGAGACCCTGTTCTGTTCTGTAATTCAGTTCCTGTGTAGCCAAGTTTCCATTCCGTGTATTACTGATATCTTATGATGTTTCTTTTTCTGTGTGACTTATTTCAGTTAGAATCATCATACCTGAATCCACTCATTGTGCTGCTAAGGGCCTGATGACATAGATTTCATTGCTGAGTGATATTGCTTTGTAAGTGAATACCACAACTTCTTTATCCATTTTTCACTTTCTGCGATGTTGAACTTGTACTTTAAACGAGGTTCTTGTAAACAGAGCCGTTCCGAACTTTGGGGTGGCTGTGTCTTTTTGATTTTAATTTCCCTAAGCTATAGGACCATAAGTGGAAGTGCCCTAGGCTCTGTTGCTTTGTTTTTTAGATGTTTCAGGAAACACCATACACTTCTCCCGAGTGGTTGTTGGCAATTTACATCCCGCCCATCAGCATAACAAGGCTCCCAGTTCTCCATGGCCTGTCCTGCCTTTCTGGATTTTACACTTTTTTCAGATGGCCCTTTTGACCGGGGGGAAGTGAGACTTCATTGTAGTGCAGATTTCCTTTGCAAGCTTGCTTGGTTGGCCAAAAAGGGCGTATGCGGTTTTTCCTGAATATATTCAGGAAAAAACGCATACGCCCTTTTTGGCCAAGTGCATCATTGTGGACGTTCTGCCTCTTTTCCTATGCTTTCAATGCAATTCCAGTCTACCTCCTGAAATCGGTTTCCTGCAATTCTGCCCCGCTTTCAAGTCCTCTTGGCAGCCTTACTTCAGTCTATTTTTGGACGATAGCTGTCATTTATAACTCTGCAGGTTTGTGAATTACAGTGCCCCTGAGCTCCTTTCTTCAACTCGCTTTCTTTTGAGCTGGCCGCAACACCGCAGGATGGCTTCAGGCCCTAATCTGGTTCCGGCACGGCACGCTGAGCCTTTGTTTAATTCCTCTTCCTGGTGGGAAATGAGAGTTAAATTTGCCCGTCCAGACACCTCCAGCTAGCCTCTCATTGGTTCTCGCTATTCCTGTTCATCTTCCGCAGAAATTGCAAACTGGGCCAAACAGGAGGATAAAGGCGCTGACTTTCCAAGTGGGGAGAGTGTTAGTAAAGCGTCTGGAATGTTGCACCCGAGTACCAGGGGAGGAAAACTGAGACATATTTGAACACGTCTCCCGATCACATGGTTGATCATACTTGGGTTCCACATGCATGTTTTAGCTGAAGGAAGAATACCTAAAACCTGGGTAGTTGAAACCCGTGGAATGGGTACCATGCAATATGACTTCAAAGGGTCTTCATTTGCTCACCGAACCTCTCCAATCCTATCACTGCTGCGTTTATGCCCCTGTACACATGCTTGATTCTGTTTCGGAGACATAGCAATCCATAGGTTTTAAGATACTTACTAGTCAGGTACATTCTAAGGCGTTTAATATGCGGTGTTGAGTCCATTTCGTTGAGCAAGGAGTAGCTCTTGTCTATTCCATATTTGGCTTAAGGAACTTTATCTGTGCTCATTTCAATCTCTGGTTTTATGCAGCACCCCAACTCACCTTTACCCTTAAGCAAGCATGAGTTGGTTTTCTAAATTTGAGACCCTGTTCTGTTCTGTAATTCAGTTCCTGTGTAGCCAAGTTTACATTCCGTGTATTACTGATATCTTATGATGTTTCTTTTTCTGTGTGACTTATTTCAGTTAGAATCATCATACCTGAATCCACTCATTGGGCTGCTAAGGGCCTGATGACATAGATTTCATTGCTGAGTGATATTGCTTTGTAAGTGAATACCACAACTTCTTTATCCATTTTTCACTTTCTGCGATGTTGAACTTGTACTTTAAACGAGGTTCTTGTAAACAGAGCCGTTCCAAACTTTGGGGTGGCTGTGTCTTTTTGATTTTAATTTCCCTAAGCTATAGGACCATAAGTGGAAGTGCCCTAGGCTCTGTTGCTTTGTTTTTTAGATGTTTCAGGAAACACCATACACTTCTCCCGAGTGGTTGTTGGCAATTTACATCCCGCCCATCAGCATAACAAGGCTCCCAGTTCTCCATGGCCTGTCCTGCCTTTCTGGATTTTACACTTTTTTCAGATGGCCCTTTTGACCGGGGGGAAGTGAGACTTCATTGTAGTGCAGATTTCCTTTGCAAGCTTGCTTGGTTGGCCAAAAAGGGCGTATGCGTTTTTTCCTGAATATATTCAGGAAAAAACGCATACGCCCTTTTTGGCCAAGTGCATCATTGTGGACGTTCTGCCTCTTTTCCTATGCTTTCAATGCAATTCCAGTCTACCTCCTGAAATCGGTTTCCTGCAATTCTGCCCCGCTTTCAAGTCCTCTTGGCAGCCTTACTTCAGTCTATTTTTGGACGATAGCTGTCATTTATAACTCTGCAGGTTTGTGAATTACAGTGCCCCTGAGCTCCTTTCTTCAACTCGCTTTCTTGTGACCTGGCCGCAACACCGCAGGATGTCTTCAGGCCCTAATCTGGTTCCGGCACGGCAAGCTGAGCCTTTGGTTATTTCCTCTTCCTGGTGGGAAATGAGAGTTAAATTTGCCCGTCCAGACACCTCCAGCTAGTCTCTCATTGGTTCTCGCTATTCCTGTTCATCTTCCGCAGAAATTGCAAACTGGGCCAAACAGGAGGTTAAAGGCGATGACTTTCCAAGTTGGGAGAGTGTTAGTAAAGCGCCTGGAATGTTGCACCAGAGTACCAGGGGAGGAAAACTGAGACATATTTGAACACGTCTCCCGTTCACATGGTTGATCATACTTGGGTTCCACATGCATGTTTTAGCTGAAGGAAGAATACCTTAAACCTGTGTATTTGAAACCTGTGGAATGGGTACCATGCAATATGACTTCAAAGGGTCTTCATTTGCTCACCGAACCTCTCCAATCCTATCACTGCTGCGTTTATGCCCCTGTACACATGCTTGATTCTCTTTCGGAGACATAGCAATCCATAGGTTTTAAGATACTTACTAGTCAGGTACATTCTTAGGTGTTTAATATGGGGTGTTGAGTCCATTTCGTTGAGCAAGGAGTAGCTCTTGTCTATTCCATATTTGGCTTAAGGAACTTTATCTGTGCTCATTTCAATCTCTGGTTTTATGCAGCACCCCAACTCACCTTTCCCCTTAAGCAAGCATAAGTTGGTTTTCTAAATTTGAGACCCTGTTCTGTTCTGTAATTCAGTTCCTGTGTAGCCAAGTTTACATTCCGTGTATTACTGATATCTTATGATGTTTCTTTTTCTGTGTGACTTATTTCAGTTAGAATCATCATACCTGAATCCACTCATTGTGCTGCTAAGGGCCTGATGACACAGATTTCATTGCTGAGTGATATTGCTTTGTAAGTAAATACCACAACTTCTTTATCCATTTTTCAATTTCTGCGATGTTGAACTTGTACTGTAAACGAGGTTCTGGTAAACAGAGCCGTTCCAAACTTTGGGGTGGCTGTGTCTTTTTGATTTTAAATTCCCTAAGCTATAGGACCATAAGTGGAAGTGCCCTAGGCTCTGTTGCTTTGTTTTTTAGATGTTTCAGGAAACACCATACACTTCTCCCCAGTGGTTGTTGGCAATTTACATCCCGCCCATCAGCATAACAAGGCTCCCAGTTCTCCATGGCCTGTCCTGCCTTTCTGGATTTTACACTTTTTTCAGATGGCCCTTTTGACCGGGGGGAAGTGAGACTTCATTGTAGTGCAGATTTCCTTTGCAAGCTTGCTTGGTTGGCCAAAAAGGGCGTATGCGTTTTTTCCTGAATATATTCAGGAAAAAACGCATACGCCCTTTTTGGCCAAGTGCATCATTGTGGACGTTCTGCCTCTTTTCCTATGCTTTCAATGCAATTCCAGTCTACCTCCTGAAATCGGTTTCCTGCAATTCTGCCCCGCTTTCAAGTCCTCTTGGCAGCCTTACTTCAGTCTATTTTTGGACGATAGCTGTCATTTATAACTCTGCAGGTTTGTGAATTACAGTGCCCCTGAGCTCCTTTCTTCAACTCGCTTTCTTGTGACCTGGCCGCAACACCGCAGGATGTCTTCAGGCCCTAATCTGGTTCTGGCACGGCACGCTGAGCCTTTGGTTAATTCCTCTTCCTGGTGGGAAATGAGAGTTAAATTTGCCCATCAAGACACCTCCAGCTAGTCTCTCATTGGTTCTCGCTATTCCTGTTCATCTTCCACAGAAATTGCAAACTGGGCCAAACAGGAGGTTAAAGGGACTGACTCTCCAAGTGGGGAGAGTGTTAGTAAAGCGTCTGGAATGTTGCACCCGAGTACCAGGGTACGAAAACTGAGACATATTTGAACACGTCTCCCGATGACATGGTTGATCATACTCTAGGTTCCACATGCATGTTTTAGCTGAAGGAAGAATACCTTAAACCTGGGTAGTTGAAACCCGTGGAATGGGTACCATGCAATATGACTTCAAAGGGTCTTCATTTGCTCACCGAACCTCTCCAATCCTATCACTGCTGCGTTTATGCCCCTGTACACATGCTTGATTCTCTTTCGGAGACATAGCAATCCATAGGTTTTAAGATACTTACTAGTCAGGTACATTCTTAGGCATTTAATATGCGGTGTTGAGTCCATTTCGTTGAGCAAGGAGTAGCTCTTGTCTATTCCATATTTGGCTTAGGGAACTTTATCTGTGCTCATTTCAATCTCTGGTTTTATGCAGCACCCCAACTCACCTTTACCCTTAAGCAAGCATAAGTTGGTTTTCTAAATTTGAGACCCTGTTCTGTTCTGTAATTCAGTTCCTGTGTAGCCAAGTTTACATTCCGTGTATTAGTGATATCTTATGATGTTTCTTTTTCTGTGTGACTTATTTCAGTTAGAATCATCGTACCTGAATCCACTCATTATGCTGCTACGGGCCTGATGACATAGATTTCATTGCTGAGTGATACTGCATTGTACGTAAGTACCACAAGTTCTTTATCCATTTTTCACTTTCTGCGATGTTGAACTTGTACTGTAAACGAGGTTCTTGTAAACAGAGCCGTTCGAAACTTTGGGGTGGCTGTGTCTTTTTGATTTTAAATTCCCTAAGCTATAGGACCATAAGTGGAAGTGCCCTAGGCTCTGTTGCTTTGTTTTTTAGATGTTTCAGGAAAAACCATACATTTCTCCCCAGTGTTTGTTGGCAATTTACATCCCGCCCTTCAGCATAACAAGGATCCCAGTTCTCCATGGCCTGTCCTGCCTTTCTGGATTTTACACTTTTTTCAGATGGCCCTTTTGACCGGGAGGAAGTGAGACTTCATTGTAGTGCAGATTTCCTTTGCAAGCTTGCTTGGTTGGCCAAAAAGGGCGTATGCGTTTTTTCCTGAATATATTCAGGAAAAAACGCATACGCCCTTTTTGGCCAAGTGCATCATTGTGGACGTTCTGCCTCTTTTCCTATGCTTTCAATGCAATTCCAGTCTACCTCCTGAAATCAGTTTCGTGCAATTCTGCCCCGCTTTCAAGTCCTCCTGGCAGCCTTACTTCAGTCTATTTTTGGACGATAGCTGTCATTTATAACTCTGCAGGTTTGTGAATTACAGTGCCCCTGAGCTCCTTTCTTCAACTCGCTTTCTTTTGAGCTGGCCGCAACACCGCAGGATGGCTTCAGGCCCTAATCTGGTTCCGGCACGGCACGCTGAGCCTTTGGTTATTTCCTCTTCCTGGTGGGAAATGAGAGTTAAATTTGCCCGTCCAGACACCTCCAGCTAGCCTCTCATTGGTTCTCGCTATTCCTGTTCATCTTCCGCAGAAATTGCAAACTGGGACAAACAGGAGGTTAAAGGCGCTGACTCTCCAAGTGGGGAGAGTGTTAGTAAAGCGTCTGGAATGTTGCACCCGAGTACCAGGGTACGAAAACTGAGACATATTTGAACACGTCTCCCGATCACATGGTTGATCATACTCTAGGTTCCACATGCATGTTTTAGCTGAAGGAAGAATACCTTAAACCTGGGTAGTTGAAACCCGTGGAATGGGTACCATGCAATATGACTTCAAAGGGTCTTCATTTGCTCACCGAACCTCTCCAATCCTATCACTGCTGCGTTTATGCCCCTGTACACATGCTTGATTCTCTTTCGGAGACATAGCAATCCATAGGTTTTAAGATACTTACTAGTCAGGTACATTCTTAGGCGTTTAATATGCGGTGTTGAGTCCACTTCGTTGAGCAAGGAGTAGCTCTTGTCTATTCCATATTTGGCTTAAGTAACTTTATCTGTGCTCATTTCAATCTCTGGTTTTATGCAGCACCCCAACTCACCTTTACCCTTAAGCAAGCATAAGTTGGTTTTCTAAATTTGAGACCCTGTTCTGTTCTGTAATTCAGTTCCTGTGTAGCCAAGTTTACATTCCGTGTATTAGTGATATCTTATGATGTTTCTTTTTCTGTGTGACTTATTTCAGTTAGAATCATCGTACCTGAATCCACTCATTATGCTGCTACGGGCCTGATGACATAGATTTCATTGCTGAGTGATACTGCATTGTACGTAAGTACCACAAGTTCTTTATCCATTTTTCACTTTCTGCGATGTTGAACTTGTACTGTAAACGAGGTTCTTGTAAACAGAGCCGTTCCAAACTTTGGGGTGGCTGTGTCTTTTTGAATTTAATTTCCCTAAGCTATAGGACCATAAGTGGAAGTGCCCTAGGCTCTGTTGCTTTGTTTTCTAGATGTTTCAGGAAACACCATACACTTCTCCCGAGTGGTTGTTGGCAATTTACATCCCGCCCATCAGCATAACAAGGCTCCCAGTTCTCCATGGCCTGTCCTGCCTTTCTGGATTTTACACTTTTTTCAGATGGCCCTTTTGACCGGGGGGAAGTGAGACTTCATTGTAGTGCAGATTTCCTTTGCAAGCTTGCTTGGTTGGCCAAAAAGGGCGTATGCGTTTTTTCCTGAATATATTCAGGAAAAAACGCATACGCCCTTTTTGGCCAAGTGCATCATTGTGGACGTTCTGCCTCTTTTCCTATGCTTTCAATGCAATTCCAGTCTACCTCCTGAAATCGGTTTCCTGCAATTCTGCCCCGCTTTCAAGTCCTCTTGGCAGCCTTACTTCAGTCTAGTTTTGGACGATAGCTGTCATTTATAACTCTGCAGGTTTGTGAATTACAGTGCCCCTGAGCTCCTTTCTTCAACTCGCTTTCTTGTGACCTGGCCGCAACACCGCAGGATGGCTTCAGGCCCTAATCTGGTTCCGGCACGGCATGCTGAGCCTTTGGTTATTTCCTCTTCCTGGTGGGAAATGAGAGTTAAATTTGCCCGTCCAGACACCTCCAGCTAGTCTCTCATTGGTTCTCGCTATTCCTGTTCATCTTCCGCAGAAATTGCAAACTGGGCCAAACAGGAGGATAAAGGCGCTGACTTTCCAAGTGGGGAGAGTGTTAGTAAAGCGTCTGGAATGTTGCACCCGAGTACCAGGGGAGGAAAACTGAGACATATTTGAACACGTCTCCCGTTCACATGGTTGATCATACTTGGGTTCCACATGCATGTTTTAGCTGAAGGAAGAATATCTTAAAACTGGAGAGTTGAGACCCGTGTAATGGGTACCATGCAATATGACTTCAAAGGGTCTTCATTTGCTCACCGAACCTCTCCAATCCTATCACTGCTGCGTTCATGCCCCTGTACACATGCTTGATTCTCTTTCGGAGACATAGCAATCCATAGGTTTTAAGATACTTACTAGTCAGGTACATTCTTAGGCGTTTAATATGCGGTGTTGAGTCCATTTCGTTGAGCAAGGAGTAGCTCTTGTCTATTCCATATTTGGCTTAAGTAACTTTATCTGTGCTCATTTCAATCTCTGGTTTTATGCAGCACCCCAACTCACCTTTCCCCTTAAGCAAGCATAAGTTGGTTTTCTAAATTTGAGACCCTGTTCTGTTCTGTAATTCAGTTCCTGTGTAGCCAAGTTTACATTCCGTGTATTACTGATATCTTATGATGTTTCTTTTTCTGTGTGACTTATTTCAGTTAGAATCATCATACCTGAATCCACTCATTGTTCTGCTAAGGGCCTGATGACATAGATTTCATTGCTGAGTGATATTGCTTTGTAAGTAAATACCACAACTTTTTTATCCATTTTTCACTTTCTGCGATGTTGAACTTGTACTGTAAACGAGGTTCTTGTAAACAGAGGCGTCCCAAACTTTGGGGTGGCTGTGTCTTTTTGATTTTAATTTCCCTAAGCTATAGGACCATAAGTGGCAGTGCCCTAGGCTCTGTTGCTTTGTTTTTTAGATGTTTCAGGAAACACCATACACTTCTCCCGAATGTCTGTTGGCAATTTACATCCCGCCCATCAGCATAACAAGGCTCCCAGTTCTCCATGGCCTGTCCTGCCTTTCTGGATTTTACACTTTTTTCAGATTGCCCTTTTGACCGGGGGGAAGTGAGACTTCATTGTAGTGCAGATTTCCTTTGCAAGCTTGCTTGGTTGGCCAAAAAGGGCGTATGCGTTTTTTCCTGAATATATTCAGGAAAAAACGCATACGCCCTTTTTGGCCAAGTGCATCATTGTGGACGTTCTGCCTCTTTTCCTATGCTTTCAATGCAATTCCAGTCTACCTCCTGAAATCGGTTTCCTGCATTTCTGCCCCTCTTTCAAGTCCTTTTGGCAGCCTTACTTCAGTCTATTTTTGGACGATAGCTGTCATTTATAACTCTGCAGGTTTGTGAATTACAGTGCCCCTGAGCTCCTTTCTTCAACTCGCTTTCTTGTGACCTGGCCGCAACACCGCAGGATGGCTTCAGGCCCTAATCTGGTTCCGGCACGGCACGCTGAGCCTTTGGTTATTTCCTCTTCCTGGTGGGAAATGAGAGTTAAATTTGCCCGTCCAGACACCTCCAGCTAGTCTCTCATTGGTTCTCGCTATTCCTGTTCATCTTCCACAGAAATTGCAAACTGGGCCAAACAGGAGGTTAAAGGCGCTGACTCTCCAAGTGGGGAGACTGTTAGTAAAGCGTCTGGAATGTTGCACCCGAGTACCAGGGTACGAAAACTGAGACATATTTGAACACGTCTCCCGATCACATGGTTGATCATACTCTAGGTTCCACATGCATGTTTTAGCTGAAAGAAGAATACCTTAAACCTGGGTAGTTGAAACCCGTGGAATGGGTACCATGCAATATGACTTCAAAGGGTCTTCATTTGCTCACCGAACCTCTCCAATCCTATCACTGCTGCGTTTATGCCCCTGTACACATGCTTGATTCTCTTTCGGAGACATAGCAATCCATAGGTTTTAAGATACTTACTAGTCAGGTACATTCTTAGGCGTTTAATATGCGGTGTTGAGTCCATTTCGTTGAGCAAGGAGTAGCTCTTGTCTATTCCATATTTGGCTTAAGGAACTTTATCTGTGCTCATTTCAATCTCTGGTTTTATGCAGCACCCCAACTCACCTTTCCCCTTAAGCAAGCATAAGTTGGTTTTCTAAATTTGAGACCCTGTTCTGTTCTGTAATTCAGTTCCTGTGTAGCCAAGTTTCCATTCCGTGTATTACTGATATCTTATGATGTTTCTTTTTCTGTGTGACTTATTTCAGTTAGAATCATCGTACCTGAATCCACTCATTATGCTGCTACGGGCCTGATGACATAGATTTCATTGCTGAGTGATACTGAATTGTACGTAAGTACCACAAGTTCTTTATCCATTTTTCACTTTCTGCGATGTTGAACTTCTACTGTAAACGAGGTTCTTGTAAACAGAGCCGTTCGAAACTTTGGGGTGGCTGTGTCTTTTTGATTTTAAATTCCCTAAGCTATAGGACCATAAGTGGAAGTGCCCTAGGCTCTGTTGCTTTGTTTTTTAGATGTTTCAGGAAACACCATACACTTCTCCCGAGTGGTTGTTGGCAATTTACATCCCGCCCATCAGCATAACAAGGCTCCCAGTTCTCCATGGCCTGTCCTGCCTTTCTGGATTTTACATTTTTTTCAGATGGCCCTTTTGACCGGGGGGAAGTGAGACTTCATTGTAGTGCAGATTTCCTTTGCAAGCTTGCTTGGTTGGCCAAAAAGGGCGTATGCGTTTTTTCCTGAATATATTCAGGAAAAAACGCATACGCCCTTTTTGGCCAAGTGCATCATTGTGGACGTTCTGCCTCTTTTCCTATGCTTTCAATGCAATTCCAGTCTACCTCCTGAAATCGGTTTCCTGCAATTCTGCCCCGCTTTCAAGTCCTCTTGGCAGCCTTACTTCAGTCTATTTTTGGACGATAGCTGTCATTTATAACTCTGCAGGTTTGTGAATTACAGTGCCCCTGAGCTCCTTTCTTCAACTCGCTTTCTTTTGAGCTGGCTGCAACACCGCAGGATAGCTTCAGGCCCTAATCTGGTTCCGGCACGGCACGCTGAGCCTTTGGTTATTTCCTCTTCCTGGTGGGAAATGAGAGTTAAATTTGCCCGTCCAGACACCTCCAGCTAGCCTCTCATTGGTTCTCGCTATTCCTGTTCATCTTCCGCAGAAATTGCAAACTGGGCCAAACAGGAGGATAAAGGCGCTGACTTTCCAAGTGGGGAGAGTGTTAGTAAAGCGTCTGGAATGTTGCACCCGAGTACCAGGGGAGGAAAACTGAGACATATTTGAACACGTCTCCCGTTCACATGGTTGATCATACTTGGGTTCCACATGCATGTTTTAGCTGAAGGAAGAATACCTAAAACCTGGGTAGTTGAAACCCGTGGAATGGGTACCATGCAATATGACTTCAAAGGGTCTTCATTTGCTCACCGAACCTCTCCAATCCTATCACTGCTGCGTTTATGCCCCTGTACACATGCTTGATTCTGTTTCGGAGACATAGCAATCCATAGGTTTTAAGATACTTACTAGTCAGGTACATTCTTAGGGGTTTAATATGCGGTGTTGAGTCCATTTCGTTGAGCAAGGAGTAGCTCTTGTCTATTCCATATTTGGCTTAAGGAACTTTATCTGTGCTCATTTCAATCTCTGGTTTTATGCAGCACCCCAACTCACCTTTCCCCTTAAGCAAGCATAAGTTGGTTTTCTAAATTTGAGACACTGTTCTGTTCTGTAATTCAGTTCCTGTGTAGCCAAGTTTACATTCCGTGTATTACTGATATCTTATGATGTTTCTTTTTCTGTGTGACTTATTTCAGTTAGAATCATCATACCTGAATCCACTCATTGTGCTGCTAAGGGCCTGATGACACAGATTTCATTGCTGAGTGATATTGCTTTGTAAGTAAATACCACAACTTCTTTATCCATTTTTCACTTTCTGCGATGTTGAACTTGTACTGTAAACGAGGTTCTTGTAAACAGAGCCGTTCCAAACTTTGGGGTGGCTGTGTCTTTTTGATTTTAAATTCCCTAAGCTATAGGACCATAAGTGGAAGTGCCCTAGGCTCTGTTGCTTTGTTTTTTAGATGTTTCAGGAAACACCATACACTTCTCCCGAGTGGTTGTTGGCAATTTACATCCCGCCCATCAGCATAACAAGGCTCCCAGTTCTCCATGGCCTGTCCTGCCTTTCTGGATTTTACACTTTTTGCAGATGGCCTTTTTGACCGGGGGGAAGTGAGACTTCATTGTAGTGCAGATTTCCTTTGCAAGCTTGCTTGGTTGGCCAAAAAGGGCGTATGCGTTTTTTCCTGAATATATTCAGGAAAAAACGCATACGCCCTTTTTGGCCAAGTGCATCATTGTGGACGTTCTGCCTCTTTTCCTATGCTTTCAATGCAATTCCAGTCTACCTCCTGAAATCGGTTTCCTGCAATTCTGCCCCGCTTTCAAGTCCTCTTGGCAGCCTTACTTCAGTCTATTTTTGGACGATAGCTGTCATTTATAACTCTGCAGGTTTGTGAATTACAGTGCCCCTGAGCTCCTTTCTTCAACTCGCTTTCTTGTGACCTGGCCGCAACACCGCAGGATGTCTTCAGGCCCTAATCTGGTTCTGGCACGGCATGCTGAGCCTTTGGTTAATTCCTCTTCCTGGTGGGAAATGAGAGTTAAATTTGCCCATCCAGACACCTCCAGCTAGTCTCTCATTGGTTCTCGCTATTCCTGTTCATCTTCCACAGAAATTGCAAATTGGGCCAAACAGGAGGTTAAAGGGACTGACTCTCCAAGTGGGGAGAGTGTTAGTAAAGCGTCTGGAATGTTGCACCCGAGTACCAGGGTACGAAAACTGAGACATATTTGAACACGTCTCCCGATCACATGGTTGATCATACTCTAGGTTCCACATGCATGTTTTAGCTGAAGGAAGAATACCTTAAACCTGGGTAGTTGAAACCCGTGGAATGGGTACCATGCAATATGACTTCAAAGGGTCTTCATTTGCTCACCGAACCTCTCCAATCCTATCACTGCTGCGTTTATGCCCCTGTACACATGCTTGATTCTCTTTCGGAGACATAGCAATCCATAGGTTTTAAGATACTTACTAGTCAGGTACATTCTTAGACATTTAATATGCGGTGTTGAGTCCATTTCGTTGAGCAAGGAGTAGCTCTTGTCTATTCCATATTTGGCTTAAGGAACTTTATCTGTGCTCATTTCAATCTCTGGTTTTATGCAGCACCCCAACTCACCTTTACCCTTAAGCAAGCATAAGTTGGTTTTCTAAATTTGAGACCCTGTTCTGTTCTGTAATTCAGTTCCTGTGTAGCCAAGTTTCCATTCCGTGTATTAGTGATATCTTATGATGTTTCTTTTTCTGTGTGACTTATTTCAGTTAGAATCATCGTACCTGAATCCACTCATTATGCTGCTACAGGCCTGATGACATAGATTTCATTGCTGAGTGATACTGAATTGTACGTAAGTACCACAAGTTCTTTATCCATTTTTCACTTTCTGCGATGTTGAACTTGTACTGTAAACGAGGTTCTTGTAAACAGAGCCGTTCGAAACTTTGGGGTGGCTGTGTCTTTTTGATTTTAAATTCCCTAAGCTATAGGACCATAAGTGGAAGTGCCCTAGGCTCTGTTGCTTTGTTTTTTAGATGTTTCAGGAAACACCATACACTTCTCCCGAGTGTTTGTTGGCAATTTACATCCCGCCCTTCAGCATAACAAGGCTCCCAGTTCTCCATGGCCTGTCCTGCCTTTCTGGATTTTACACTTTTTTCAGATGGCCCTTTTGACCGGGGGGAAGTGAGACTTCATTGTAGTGCAGATTTCCTTTGCAAGCTTGCTTGGTTGGCCAAAAAGGGCGTATGCGTTTTTTCCTGAATATATTCAGGAAAAAACGCATACGCCCTTTTTGGCCAAGTGCATCATTGTGGACGTTCTGCCTCTTTTCCTATGCTTGCAATGCAATTCCAGTCTACCTCCTGAAATCGGTTTCCTGCAATTCTGCCCCGCTTTCAAGTCCTCTTGGCAGCCTTACTTCAGTCTATTTTTGGACGATAGCTGTCATTTATAACTCTGCAGGTTTGTGAATTACAGTGCCCCTGAGCTCCTTTCTTCAACTCGCTTTCTTTTGAGCTGGCCGCAACACCGCAGGATGGCTTCAGGCCCTAATCTGGTTCCGGCACGGCACGCTGAGCCTTTGGTTATTTCCTCTTCCTGGTGGGAAATGAGAGTTAAATTTGCCCGTCCAGACACCTCCAGCTAGCCTCTCATTGGTTCTCGCTATTCCTGTTCATCTTCCGCAGAAATTGCAAACTGGGACAAACAGGAGGTTAAAGGCGCTGACTTTCCAAGTGGGGAGAGTGTTAGTAAAGCGTCTGGAATGTTGCACCCGAGTACCAGGGTACGAAAACTGAGACATATTTGAACACGTCTCCCGTTCACATGGTTGATCATACTTGGGTTCCACATGCATGTTTTAGCTGAAGGAAGAATACCTAAAACCTGGGTAGTTGAAAGCCGTGGAATGGGTACCATGCAATATGACTTCAAAGGGTCTTCATTTGCTCACCGAACCTCTCCAATCCTATCACTGCTGCGTTTATGCCCCTGTACACATGCTTGATTCTGTTTCAGACACATAGCAATCCATAGGTTTTAAGATACTTACTAGTCAGGTACATTCTTAGGCGTTTAATATGCGGTGTTGAGTCCATTTCGTTGAGCAAGGAGTAGCTCTTGTCTATTCCATATTTGGCTTAAGGAACTTTATCTGTGCTCATTTCAATCTCTGGTTTTATGCAGCACCCCAACTCACCTTTCCCCTTAAGCAAGCATAAGTTGGTTTTCTAAATTTGAGACCCTGTTCTGTTCTGTAATTCAGTTCCTGTGTAGCCAAGTTTACATTCCGTGTATTAGTGATATCTTATGATGTTTCTTTTTCTGTGTGACTTATTTCAGTTAGAATCATCGTACCTGAATCCACTCATTATGCTGCTAAGGGCCTGATGACATAGATTTCATTGCTGAGTGATACTGCATTGTACGTAAGTACCACAAGTTCTTTATCCATTTTTCACTTTCTGCGATGTTGAACTTGTACTGTAAACGAGGTTCTTGTAAACAGAGCCATTCGAAACTTTGGGGTGGCTGTGTCTTTTTGATTTTAAATTCCCTAAGCTATAGGACCATAAGTGGAAGTGCCCTAGGCTCTGTTGCTTTGTTTTTTAGATGTTTCAGGAAACACCATACACTTCTCCCGAGTGTTTGTTGGCAATTTACATCCCGCCCTTCAGCATAACAAGGCTCCCAGTTCTCCATGGCCTGTCCTGCCTTTCTGGATTTTACACTTTTTTCAGATGGCCCTTTTGACCGGGGGGAAGTGAGACTTCATTGTAGTGCAGATTTCCTTTGCAAGCTTGCTTGGTTGGCGAAAAAGGGCGTATGCGTTTTATCCTGAATATATTCAGGAAAAAACGCATACGCCCTTTTTGGCCAAGTGCATCATTGTGGACGTTCTGCCTCTTTTCCTATGCTTTCAATGCAATTCCAGTCTACCTCCTGAAATCGGTTTCCTGCAATTCTGCCCCGCTTTCAAGTCCTCTTGGCAGCCTTACTTCAGTCTATTTTTGGACGATAGCTGTCATTTATAACTCTGCAGGTTTGTGAATTACAGTGCCCCTGAGCTCCTTTCTTCAACTCGCTTTCTTTTGAGCTGCCGCAACACCGCAGGATGTCTTCAGGCCCTAATCTGGTTCTGGCACGGCACGCTGAGCCTTTGGTTAATTCCTCTTCCTGGTGGGAAATGAGAGTTAAATTTGCCCATCCAGACACCTCCAGCTAGTCTCTCATTGGTTCTCGCTATTCCTGTTCATCTTCCACAGAAATTGCAAACTGGGCCAAACAGGAGGTTAAAGGGACTGACTCTCCAAGTGGGGAGAGTGTTAGTAAAGCGTCTGGAATGTTGCACCCGAGTACCAGGGTACGAAAACTGAGACATATTTGAACACGTCTCCCGATCACATGGTTGATCATACTCTAGGTCCCACATGCATGTTTTAGCTGAAGGAAGAATACCTTAAACCTGGGTAGTTGAAACCCGTGGAATGGGTACCATGCAATATGACTTCAAAGGGTCTTCATTTGCTCACCGAACCTCTCCAATCCTATCACTGCTGCGTTTATGCCCCTGTACACATGCTTGATTCTCTTTCGGAGACATAGCAATCCATAGGTTTTAAGATACTTACTAGTCAGGTACATTCTTAGACATTTAATATGCGGTGTTGAGTCCATTTCGTTGAGCAAGGAGTAGCTCTTGTCTATTCCATATTTGGCTTAAGGAACTTTATCTGTGCTCATTTCAATCTCTGGTTTTATGCAGTACCCCAACTCACCTTTACCCTTAAGCAAGCATAAGTTGGTTTTCTAAATTTGAGACCCTGTTCTGTTCTGTAATTCAGTTCCTGTGTAGCCAAGTTTCCATTCCGTGTATTAGTGATATCTTATGATGTTTCTTTTTCTGTGTGACTTATTTCAGTTAGAATCATCGTACCTGAATCCACTCATTATGCTGCTACAGGCCTGATGACATAGATTTCATTGCTGAGTGATACTGAATTGTACGTAAGTACCACAAGTTCTTTATCCATTTTTCACTTTCTGCGATGTTGAACTTGTACTGTAAACGAGGTTCTTGTAAACAGAGCCGTTCGAAACTTTGGGGTGGCTGTGTCTTTTTGATTTTAAATTCCCTAAGCTATAGGACCATAAGTGGAAGTGCCCTAGGCTCTGTTGCTTTGTTTTTTAGATGTTTCAGGAAACACCATACACTTCTCCCGAGTGTTTGTTGGCAATTTACATCCCGCCCTTCAGCATAACAAGGCTCCCAGTTCTCCATGGCCTGTCCTGCCTTTCTGGATTTTACACTTTTTTCAGATGGCCCTTTTGACCCGGGGGAAGTGAGACTTCATTGTAGTGCAGATTTCCTTTGCAAGCTTGCTTGGTTGGCCAAAAAGGGCGTATGCGTTTTTTCCTGAATATATTCAGGAAAAAACGCATACGCCCTTTTTGGCCAAGTGCATCATTGTGGACGTTCTGCCTCTTTTCCTATGCTTTCAATGCAATTCCAGTCTACCTCCTGAAATCGGTTTCCTGCAATTCTGCCCCGCTTTCAAGTCCTCTTGGCAGCCTTACTTCAGTCTATTTTTGGACGATAGCTGTCATTTATAACTCTGCAGGTTTGTGAATTACAGTGCCCCTGAGCTCCTTTCTTCAACTCGCTTTCTTTTGAGCTGGCCGCAACACCGCAGGATGGCTTCAGGCCCTAATCTGGTTCCGGTACGGCACGCTGAGCCTTTGGTTATTTCCTCTTCCTGGTGGGAAATGAGAGTTAAATTTGCCCATCCAGACACCTCCAGCTAGCCTCTCATTGGTTCTCGCTATTCCTGTTCATCTTCCGCAGAAATTGCAAACTGGGACAAACAGGAGGTTAAAGGCGCTGACTTTCCAAGTGGGGAGAGTGTTAGTAAAGCGTCTGGAATGTTGCACCCGAGTACCAGGGTACGAAAACTGAGACATATTTGAACACGTCTCCCGTTCACATGGTTGATCATACTTGGGTTCCACATGCATGTTTTAGCTGAAGGAAGAATACCTAAAACCTGGGTAGTTGAAACCCGTGGAATGGGTACCATGCAATATGACTTCAAAGGGTCTTCATTTGCTCACCGAACCTCTCCAATCCTATCACTGCTGCGTTTATGCCCCTGTACACATGCTTGATTCTGTTTCAGACACATAGCAATCCATAGGTTTTAAGATACTTACTAGTCAGGTACATTCTTAGGCGTTTAATATGCGGTGTTGAGTCCATTTCGTTGAGCAAGGAGTAGCTCTTGTCTATTCCATATTTGGCTTAAGGAACTTTATCTGTGCTCATTTCAATCTCTGGTTTTATGCAGCACCCCAACTCACCTTTCCCCTTAAGCAAGCATAAGTTGGTTTTCTAAATTTGAGACCCTGTTCTGTTCTGTAATTCAGTTCCTGTGTAGCCAAGTTTACATTCCGTGTATTAGTGATATCTTATGATGTTTCTTTTTCTGTGTGACTTATTTCAGTTAGAATCATCGTACCTGAATCCACTCATTATGCTGCTAAGGGCCTGATGACATAGATTTCATTGCTGAGTGATACTGCATTGTACGTAAGTACCACAAGTTCTTTATCCATTTTTCACTTTCTGCGATGTTGAACTTGTACTGTAAACGAGGTTCTTGTAAACAGAGCCGTTCGAAACTTTGGGGTGGCTGTGTCTTTTTGATTTTAAATTCCCTAAGCTATAGGACCATAAGTGGAAGTGCCCTAGGCTCTGTTGCTTTGTTTTTTAGATGTTTCAGGAAACACCATACACTTCTCCCGAGTGTTTGTTGGCAATTTACATCCCGCCCTTCAGCATAACAAGGCTCCCAGTTCTCCATGGCCTGTCCTGCCTTTCTGGATTTTACACTTTTTTCAGATGGCCCTTTTGACCGGGGGGAAGTGAGACTTCATTGTAGTGCAGATTTCCTTTGCAAGCTTGCTTGGTTGGCCAAAAAGGGCGTATGCGTTTTTTCCTGAATATATTCAGGAAAAAACGCATACGCCCTTTTTGGCCAAGTGCATCATTGTGGACGTTCTGCCTCTTTTCCTATGCTTGCAATGCAATTCCAGTCTACCTCCTGAAATCGGTTTCCTGCAATTCTGCCCCGCTTTCAAGTCCTCTTGGCAGCCTTACTTCAGTCTATTTTTGGACGATAGCTGTCATTTATAACTCTGCAGGTTTGTGAATTACAGTGCCCCTGAGCTCCTTTCTTCAACTCGCTTTCTTGTGACCTGGCCGCAACACCGCAGGATGGCTTCAGGCCCTAATCTGGTTCCGGCACGGCACGCTGAGCCTTTGGTTATTTCCTCTTCCTGGTGGGAAATGAGAGTTAAATTTGCCCGTCCAGACACCTCCAGCTAGCCTCTCATTGGTTCTCGCTATTCCTGTTCATCTTCCGCAGAAATTGCAAACTGGGACAAACAGGAGGTTAAAGGCGCTGACTTTCCAAGTGGGGAGAGTGTTAGTAAAGCGTCTGGAATGTTGCACCCGAGTACCAGGGTACGAAAACTGAGACATATTTGAACACGTCTCCCGTTCACATGGTTGATCATACTTGGGTTCCACATGCATGTTTTAGCTGAAGGAAGAATACCTAAAACCTGGGTAGTTGAAAGCCGTGGAATGGGTACCATGCAATATGACTTCAAAGGGTCTTCATTTGCTCACCGAACCTCTCCAATCCTATCACTGCTGCGTTTATGCCCCTGTACACATGCTTGATTCTGTTTCAGACACATAGCAATCCATAGGTTTTAAGATACTTACTAGTCAGGTACATTCTTAGGCGTTTAATATGCGGTGTTGAGTCCATTTCGTTGAGCAAGGAGTAGCTCTTGTCTATTCCATATTTGGCTTAAGGAACTTTATCTGTGCTCATTTCAATCTCTGGTTTTATGCAGCACCCCAACTCACCTTTCCCCTTAAGCAAGCATAAGTTGGTTTTCTAAATTTGACACCCTGTTCTGTTCTGTAATTCAGTTCCTGTGTAGCCAAGTTTACATTCCGTGTATTAGTGATATCTTATGATGTTTCTTTTTCTGTGTGACTTATTTCAGTTAGAATCATCGTACCTGAATCCACTCATTATGCTGCTAAGGGCCTGATGACATAGATTTCATTGCTGAGTGATACTGCATTGTACGTAAGTACCACAAGTTCTTTATCCATTTTTCACTTTCTGCGATGTTGAACTTGTACTGTAAACGAGGTTCTTGTAAACAGAGCCGTTCCAAACTTTGGGGTGGCTGTGTCTTTTTGATTTTAAATTCCCTAAGCTATAGGACCATAAGTGGAAGTGCCCTAGGCTCTGTTGCTTTGTTTTTTAGATGTTTCAGGAAACACCATACACTTCTCCCGAGTGTTTGTTGGCAATTTACATCCCGCCCTTCAGCATAACAAGGCTCCCAGTTCTCCATGGCCTGTCCTGCCTTTCTGGATTTTACACTTTTTTCAGATGGCCCTTTTGACCGGGGGGAAGTGAGACTTCATTGTAGTGCAGATTTCCTTTGCAAGCTTGCTTGGTTGGCCAAAAAGGGCGTATGCGTTTTATCCTGAA